>NW_015090783.1:1265121-1336267 GCF_001431845.1 Calidris pugnax | reverse complement strand
GGGTCGGGGTGAGCCCCTGAGGCGAAGTGGGACCTGGTCCCCTGCGTGGGACCGTGTCCTGCCTTCTGCGGGCTCTTCGTGGTGCTGGGAAACCCTCAGCATCCCACGGGCAGGCTGGAAGTTGCTGGGAACATCTAGTGCTGAAGAGCGTCTGGAGGAACCCCCAAAGGGCAAAGTAAGCGCTTGTGCCCGGCTCTGTGTGAAATTTTATTTTTATAACAAATTCAAGAAAGCGGGATCTGTCATTGTTTCCTTTGTTCCGGTGGTTGCAGCTGGTAGTAGCACTTCCTGGGTTTATCTGCGCCTTTTGCTCAAGCTTCAGTTTTGCTTTTCATCTCTTCGCTAAGGCGTTATATTCACACTTACTCCCTTTGTCTGTCATCCAAAATGGAGGCAGAGCTATGGAAAAGAAGTGTTTTGAAAAAAGATGTGTGCCTGCTCGAGTCTTTTGTTCCGTGTGATATAGCAGAAATTGGATCCAATCTGATGTTCTCCGTTGAGCGTATTTTGGAAGTTGATTAAAAGGAATGATGGAAAATGCCTCTGAGCACATCAACGGAAACATTTATTTTCATTTATAGGAACCATGTTCGCTTGGTAAAAAAAAAAAATAAATTAACTTTACCCACTCCAAATTCTTCTATTTAGGTATTGCTCGATGAAGAGGAAACAATAGAACTATGCGTTCTGTATGGTTAGCAAGAAAATGTAATGCAAGTGATCTTCTCGCTCTGATAATTTTTACCAAGCAAGTTATTAGTTACTGGCACGAGAGCAAATCTTAGATAGGTGTGTGCAACAATAGACATAAATTCTTAGCGTTTGCAAAAGAAATAAAAACATAAAACTTAACTGAAAATTAACCAGCCTGTCTATTGTACAAGCTGAGAGGAACCTACAAAGGAACCACAAGTATTATGAGGGATGGAACTAGACTTCTCATGTGTATCTTCTCATTGGCCTTTATCAGCTTTATTTTATGCTGTGCTTCCACTAGCGTATCCGTGGGATTTTGAAGCTGAGGGTCACCTCTAATGCAAAGGAGTAATTCTGTGATACTAATTTGACAATACCTAACTCTGATGCAGCTGCAGAAATTGAGCACCAAATCTAGCTTAGCAGAAATAATTTTATCCTGCTTGGTGGTGGTAGTATGAGGCAAGGTGCAGAAAATATCTTCTTAGAGGTTACCAAAGAAAACCGTACTCTTAATACTTCTGTACTTGGATACCTTAAGGTTTGCTTCGTTGCAGCCATGAAACACCCTGCCTGGATTCAGCCTGCTTGCTGTATTGTTTTGTGATAAATTTTTATAATCTGGCTAACAAACCAATTGTAAACTTGAGTCTAGAAAGGATTAAAATAATTTTACTAAGCCTAATTTGCCTCTTTTGCCTCAGCTGTATCTTTTCCACTATTGTCTGTCTGATCTAGCACGGACAAAACACGCAGATTCTGTGTTTACGTTTTTCGTGCTGCCTTTGCTGGATAGAAATTCACTCTGGAAAAGAACTGGGAGGTGTGAAAACCAGCACCAAAAAGCGTAAAAAAGAAATGTGAAGTGTGTTTTTTGCTTTGTGGCCATTGCAGAACCAGCAACAAGGGGCATGAGCTAACTCCTCGTGTTTGTAGGGCTGGGGTGATGCAGCTACGTTGAACACAAAAACAAGGAAGTTGCTGTAATAGAGCCCTGTGTGTAATATTTATTTACACTTGACACCCATTGCTCATATTTCAGTGTTTAAAGTTTTAAAAAGAAACACTGGGTTGTGTGATATCCATTAGCTCTCCCAATGAGGTAGAAAGCAAAGGTTTTCTAGATCACCGTGGTCATTACTTAGGATGGCTTATGGTTGAAAGTGACCAAATTTGTGCCGAATCACTTTCACGCTGGGATGCACAGTGTAGCCTGGGCTCTTTCAGTTGTGCTATAAAATTTTCTTCTAATATGGCTTTGCTGTTCACTGCCAAACTTTTTATGATATAAAAGCTCTTTCTGCATATGAGGGAAGTGATTCCCTTGTGCCTTTGAGCAGTACAAGCTAACCTGATTTTTATTTTCGTCATAGCTGTTTCAGTCCAGTATCCAGTTGCGCAGGTTGGAAATCCTCATTTCAGATGAGCTGTTTCACAGGGGAAAATGTGACCATGGCATACTCCATTGTACAGTTAGGAGATTAAAGCAATCTTCTAAATCAATAAGTTACTTATAAACACTAGCGTTTACAACAGTTATCACGAGGGCTGAGCTTTATCTAAACGTCACCCATTTTTCTCGTGAGATTGATTGTGGGAACTATACCACACCACTGAGAGTAAAAGAACCCTGTTTTTCCTCTTTTAGCCCCTTCATCTCAGCCCTTTAAAACAATGTGACCTTGCAGGTCTTGATGTGTGTAGGTAGCTATAATTGACCTGTGGCAGGCAGGACACAGCAAAAAAGGCAAAAAAGATTTTTAAAAATGTGCTTTCGCAAGTGAAAATGATCTTTGGTGCTGTTTGTTCTAATTAGATAGTCTGCTAATAGTTATATGGCCTACAGTGGCTATTAAGCAGAATTAAGTCAAATGATACGTAATCTCGATACGCAATTTAGTAAAGCGCATTAATAACTTTACAGTTATCTAAATAAGTACATTACCTGAAGGTGACTTCCCAAAACTGAACTGTATTCTGAAATGTTCTGACCACAGCGTATCGTGAAGTTTTTTCCTGAGATTGGGACAGAAGAATTTTTTCTCTTCATTTTGGAGTGCTCTTGTCTTCAGAGGAAGAGTAATGCTCAGCTCCTTGTAGAATGCAGGCTGAAGCTTATGTGAAGTGAAAATTATGCTTTACGGAAGGGTGCTGTAAACCATTTATTGCCCTAACAGGCTGGAATACGGGGACGTTAGACTTCCCTGGGAAAGCTCTGCTTTTGGAACAATGACGTATAATTTGTTTAAGATCCAAAACCTGAAATCTGCACTTGGAAATGCGCATCTGCATATTCTGAACTCTGCATGTGGAGCTCTGAAAACGTGTGGTAGGAATCAGTGCATTGTGGTAGTTTATCTCTAGGGTTCTGATGCTGGGGTGATAGAGAGTTAAGTCATGATGGAACAACTAATGTAATCAATGCAGGGAGTAGGAAATGCAATGCATTACTCCTGGAAAAAGTAGATTTAAGTAAATTCTTTAGTTATTTTCTCTAGGTGTAAAATGGGTGACAGTGCAGGCTTCAGTTCCTCACCCACTGTGTCTTACCCGTGCCCTGTAAGGAAATAAGAGGTCGATGAGGCTCTGGGACCATATAAGTTACTCGTTTTCTTCATGAAGGTTCCCCTTTTGCAGTACTGGGGAGAAGATCTCTGCAGTTGTGAAAATGGGCTGGTCAGCTGTGTGTGGTCATCATGTACATCATGTAAACAAAGCACAGATTTTATTTTAGGAATTGTTAAACATACTACTCGCACTCAATGTGGGTGGTGTTCTTTTTAAACTTCTGTCACATATTGTTATGTCAGTTGGTGGCCATCTTACTTAGCGGTAGGGTATGATAGGGTAAATGAAGATGACTTTGTGGGCTTATTTGTTATTAAGCAGCCTCAGAGTTCTCTCACCTTCTAATAAGAGCTTAAGGAACAAGCCAGACGTTGTACTTTAGGTAAGAGTGTTAACATTGGCATCAGATACTTGTTTAAACCCTTCTGGATCCTGTTAGTTAAAATTGCACGAACAGGAGAGTGGGGTCTGGGAACTGTCATGAAGGCTACCTTTTGAAAAGCTTGCCAGGTCATTTCTAGATCTCATCTCTCCTCTTTAGCAATATGACCCCTTCACTTCATGTAAATGTAAGCCAAAAATATTCTCCTCATCAGTGGACTGACATGAAGGATCAGCTTGTTTCCAGAGCACATCTGCCACGTATTCTTTGTTAATGCAGCATGTGTTTTGGGAAGTTCTTAGCAATGGCGATAGCAGGTTTGAGATTAAAAACTTCCAGAATTTAGTTACAAATTTTATATGTTGCTTGTAGAAACTACTCTGATAAACACACCTGTTTTCATCCCATGGATTGAGCCTAAATTGAGCGGAGTTGCTGTGCTATGAGTACTCATGATTAAGGGTCATTTCAAAGCAAGGATGCTGTATTCAGAGTACAATATGAATGAGGATGTTGTTTCTGAGCTTCTTACCTTGCTTATGGCAAATGCTTGATACAGTCACAAGCTTTTAAGCTCTATTAAGACGCGCTTCTGAATTCCACCTTGACAACCTTGAACCTCAGAAAAGTTTGCAGAAAGAACGTAAACGGCTCGGCAATCTAAAGATGCATTTCTCTTGCCAAAATAAACACTTAATAGTGGTAGTGTAAAAAGGCCTTGTTTGAAACTAAGGTTTTGGTGTCTTCAGGGCTACCCGTGACTTACAGGAATCAAAGACAAATTCTGTAGCCATTTTTTTTTGTTGTTTGTTTTGCTCCTGGCTATTTTGGTGGCTCTGCAGGTCACAAGCTTTTAGCGGTTTCTGTGGACCTGGCTGGGTAGGGTGTTACTACAGAGGTGTGATGCACAGTAGTCACATTTTCCATAAAAAAGCACTTCATTGGTGTTGTCTTTTGATTTACTATTTAATGTACGTGTTTTGTTGTACTTCTGTCTTGTGTTTTCACACAGTAAACAGATGTTATTTCCTGGCTTAAATACAACATGGATTTCATAATCATATTTTTTTATGGGTTGCCGAAATAGGGAAGAGGGAGCTAGTTTGTCTTAGATTGCCAGTTCTCAGTAACTTTTGCGTGGTCTGAAAAAAGTTTGGCTGAACTGTGAGACTTGGAATTACTTTTAGTGAAGATTTTGTGTTGCGTGGTTGTAACGTGCTTTGAATGAAGTAGAGTTTGATGGCAACAGAAATTAACACATTGATTTCCAGTTCTCTCCCCTTTACCTGTTTTAATTTCCTTCTGCTGAATGGCAAGGGGAATTAAAGCCAAGAAACCCGAAATTCAGGTCTTAGCTTTACTCATGTTTTCCCACATGCTCCTTTAGTAGGGCACTGAATCATTCTTGTTTCTCTCCCATGTGGGGAAAAAAAAATCCACTCTTTTGGAAGGCAGAGTTGATACACAGTCACTTGAGCAGCTGCTTATCTGTCTGTGTGTCCTTAAGCTATGATTAATTTTAATCAAACAAAGGGGTATGTAGTGGTGCAGCAAGCTGGAAAGTGGTGGGGAGGAATAAAGGGAGCTTTGAAGCCATATTGAGCTGATGGCTGGGCATTTCTAAGATATCAGACAGGAATTTTAAATTTGCACAAAAATTGAAAATCGTGAAGTAGAGTGTGAACTCTCAGAGTTGTCAAGTGTGAGTGGATTTTTTCCCGTTATGACAGAGATCTTTTGCAAAAAAGGAAGAGTTGAGAGGACAGGGAGGGAGGTGAGAAGCTCACTGAGATTTGCAGTAAAATTAAGAAGATCTTTGAGGAATGCATTGAATTAGTTAGAAGGGCCAAGATAAAGCTGCATGGTGGGGTGGATGGTGTCAACAGAGGAAGTCAGAGAGATGGAAATAGGAGGGGGGGAAAAGAAAAAAAGATATTGTGAAGTTCAAGATAAACAAATTACCTTTCAGCTGACTGGGTGGGTTTGATCCTGGGTTACAAACTCATTGAACAGCGTGAGTGAGGAAACGTTCAGCAGCAGGATTGGATGGAATGGCAGCAAGGAAAGGGAACTGTCTGAGGATGATAGGGATGTTGTAGAGAAGAAAAGAGACTTAAGTCAAACCCGGAGGAGATCTGATAAAAAGGACGAAGGTGAATGGATAACGATGAGTTATGGAGGAAGGAGGATGCTGGAGTAGTGCTGTTCAGGGCAGGAGAAATAGGTACGAAAAGGAAGATGGTATGGAAAATAAGGGTAGATGACTGAAGGTGTGGCTGGAGTTAGAGTAGTCCAGTGTTTCTTCCGTGTGCTTTGATCTGTGATGGAGCGTTAGATAGGAAGCACTTCGTGAGGGTGTGCCTGATAAAGGGAGAGAGAGCACTAGATGGACCCAGATATGGAAGTCGTGGATGATCACGCGGTAAAATGGGGGCAGGAGAGCTGAGGTTCCTGGTTTGGCTCTTCTAATGCTGCCTTGCTTCCTTTTGCTGTTAGAGAGAAAGATTTGTCTTTTTAAAGCAAAACAACAACAAAAGACCTTATCAGTTTAGAAACTTGGACCAGTTTGGGTTTAATCTGGTATTTCATTTTTAATTGACAGACTTCAGGCTATATGCTTGCTACTTCCTTTCCTTTGTATGCAAAAATTAATTGCATTTACAGTTTTCCTCATCTGCCCTTTGATATTTTAACGTCACTGGCACAAGCAGTCACTTTAAAGGCAAAACTTCTAAGCTACTTCTGAGGAAAAAGACAAGTTTTTGAAACTCTTTGATGGCTATTGAAATATTCTACAGCTTTCATACAATTTTCCTTTCACTCTGGGAAGGAAACCTTTAACATGTCTATAAAACAACTATGAAGAGGATTAGGAAAAGTACTTGTTTCAGTTGCCTCCAAAGAAAATAGAGTTGGTTCTTTGTGTTTCAGACAGTGATGGAAAAACCTGAATCTGATTGTTTTTAGTGCAAGCTAGAGTTACACTATTGTCACAGTTTCTGAAGCAGGAAGGCTTGAAAAATGGGGTTAGGAACAGCTAGATTTTCCAGAAATCGCTTCTAACACTTGGAATACTAAAGCAGAAATCCTAAACATGGCCTTTTCAAAACAATTTTTTGTTTGTTTGCTCAAATGGGAGTTGGAAGGTCATTTTTGATTGTTTGTTTTGAACATAAAACATGCTGCCTTGGTGCCATTCATAATATAATTAATATGGACATCTCTTTGTAAGTAAAGAGTAATAGCTGTCGGAAATGTTCTCGTGTGTTCGCCACAGCTTATTTACTTTGTGACACAAGCACAAAGCTTTTTGCTGGTCCTTAGTTTCTTGGCTTGTTGATCTTAGATAAATCAGTTAACTGCTTTTTCCTCCCTTTCTCCCTTTTAAATATGACCAAAACAGTCTCAACACTTCAGAGACCCACATGTGTGCTCTGGTCTTTTTGAAAGGGGGGAACAAAGGCATGAAGTTTAGTTTCTCCATCTGTTAGAAAGGGCTACTGACCGTTGTAACTGATGAGGAACCCTACAGATGAAAATTGCAGGGTAATGAAACCAGGCTGGTATTTTAATGGTAATCACATAAAGCTTCTGGAAGGCAGCGTTCTGCTGACTGCCTTTGGCATTTGCTGAACTGCCTGTGAAAAGTACCTGCTCCCCGCCGTGACTGGTAGTTGTGGTTCTGAGGAGCATCATCAGCCTCCTCATGAAAGGGCTGTACTTCGCAGTCGCCAAGGAAGCTTGAATATCTGGAGCATCAGCTCTGGATTCTGGAGTCTGTTGCTGATGGTGACCCTCTGGAGAACCTAGAAAATCCTCCAACTTTTAGAAAAACAGAAGCTGTATTTTTCATAGAGTAATTTGGATTTTTCATCTGTGGAGAGTTGTTTTGTTTGGCTTGGAAGTCTAGATGGCGTCAGCTTCCCTGAGCTGTCAAACACCTAGCTGCCATGTGAGACATGACCCCTTTCTGCAAGAGAGGTTTGTTTAGAAGGTGAAGGTGCCACTCCAGTGAGCTGAAGGACCCTGCCTATTATGGAACTGGTTTTACTCTGCAAGCACGAATGACGAGGGCTACTTGTCTGCTTCCCTCCCTTGGCTTGGTGTACGGCAGTCGCTGGGCTCTGCCTCTCTTCATTAAATGTAGTGTTGGATTGGGCAGATGTTTGTCTACTCAACCTCCTGTGGGGATGGTGTTTGTCTTACTGTCATTCTCATATGTGTCATGGTGTCTTATAGGTCTCTTAACAGGCTTAATGCCTCTGAAGAGGGGGTATTAAAGGAGAGTCTGAATGACACCTTGGCCATTCTGCTGCGGTGTGAACAGTTTGCTGCAGGGTAATCGCTATTCCTTCCCTGTTAAGTAGATTTCAATTTGTGCCTTAAGGTATTCACACTCGGGTGCTACTTAAGAGCAAGCTCAGCACAGTTATTTTGTGAAACATCAGTATTTTGGACTGTTGGGCAGTTGGACTGTCTAGCTGTGCCATCAGATGGATAATAGAAGATGGGATCAGAGAGGACCATAGGAAGCCATCTAGGCCCAAGGCACACTGAAATGATTCCTTCCCTTAGACTGTTGCCACTTGGAAGATACCTTAGATGTACAAAGGCCAGGGTGTTATGAGTGGCTCTCAGAGCTGCTTCATCTCCTCAGAGACTGTGAAACAAAAGGTGACAAGCCAGATGGGAGAGGCCTGCAGGCTATCACTTGGATTATCATATAGCAGGGTATTAGTGAAAGAATCTCATTTTCTTTAATTACTGATATGTAAGTGTGTTTAGGCCAGACAACTGCTGACCTACAGATAACCCTTTTGACATGATAAGTTTTATGGCATAGCATGATGTTAGGAAAAGGTTTCGTTGTTTAAGTAGCTAAGCATGCTACCTAATGAATTAAACGTGTTTTTTTTCTGAAACGCACAGAAATAGTTTAATGACTTGTTAGGCAGCTTTTTGACCCTTGGGTTTGTGTTCACAGCACAACATTATCTATATCAGTAATGCAGAGTTAGAGGCTTTCTCATCTCTTTGGTTCTACTTCAGCTGATGGTGCAGAGCAAGGAAGCAGTGAATGGATGCAGTCCTTCAGACTATACTTAATGCCTTTTCTTACCTGAATTTTTTATATGCGGGAATGTCTTGCTGCATACAGAGAGAAATACTGTTTTTAATGAGTGGGAGGTTTCTGGATTTCCAGGAATATCTTTATTGTTCATTTTTACCACACCACAGCAAGCCGAGGGTATCTTCATGGGTAGAGTACATATGTGTTATTTGTGCTTCTCTTTAATTGTAGATTAACAATATTTCCCTATACATTCTCTCAGTGGTTTGGGAAACAAAGGACAGAATTTTGGGGGGATAGTTCAGAGCACAAATGAAGAGCAAAAGCTTGTGTTCAGCTGAAGGGGCAAAGGAAGAAAGCTTGATAGAGGTACCTGCTTTGGTCCTTAAAGAATTGTCCTTATACAAGTTCAGGAATGATTTCCTGCTCCCAACAGCTTTGTTTCTGCATGAGCGTGAAAAGGCTTCTTCCATCTCAGTTGGAAATGAAAGTGTGATCTTATATTTGCTGGTGTTCAGCAAGGTTTGCTTGTACTAGGGTTGGCTTGTGAATAGAAGCAAGAATTGAAGAGTTGAGCCTTAAGGGTGACCGAGGGGGTAAGAAGAAGATCCAAATAGCCTTGCTCTTGTGTAATAGGTTTGCCCTTCTTGAGAAAGAGGATTGTCCTTATTAGTTTTGGAAGTGATACAGAAGCTGCATTGCTTGTACTTGGGTCTTGCAAATCTGGGGGGAAGGTGGCAGCTTGCAAGTCTGCCCCAGCCTGAACCCTCTGTGTGGTATACATGTGGTCCTCAGCTCTGCTTGCCCCCTGTGCCGTATCTACCCTGGTATCCTTCCAACAGAGTCCTGCTTATGTAGATGCTTGAGGTAACTGTGTTGAGAACTTGTGTGGACACCAGAGCCTTACTGCCATCAGAATAGTCATGGTAAATACAAGAGCTTGGTCCTGGGGCAGCGTCTTGCCTGGCTGCAAGAGGAGTGCAAGCCTCTTCTGTCCTGAAGAGTTTGTGTTGCATCTTGCACTGCTGCTTAGAACAGATCCTGCATGTTAGTGTCTGTGCAGATAGTTCATTCTGTTCACTTGGCAAACATCTGTCTCTGACAGGACAGAGGTTGAGAACTTGAGTAGAAAATTATGTAGATGCTTGAGGTAACTGTGTTGAGAGCTTGTGTGAGCCTTACTGCCATCAGAATAGTCATGGTAAATACAAGAGCTTGGTCCTGGGGCAGCGTCTTGCCTGGCTGCAAGAGGAGTGCAAGCCTCTTCTGTCCTGAAGAGTTTGTGTTGCATCTTGCACTGCTGCTTAGAACAGATCCTGCATGTTAGTGTCTGTGCAGATAGTTCATTCTGTTCACTTGGCAAACATCTGTCTCTGACAGGACAGAGGTTGAGAACTTGAGTAGAAAATATGGTGGTGGCATGCCAGATGTGGGAAAGCATGAAGCAGTGAAAGGGAATGATCTACTTGCTTTTGCTCTTTATACATAAACAGAATGAGACCTTTTCTTTTCACTGATCCGTCCAACACTGTGCCTGTTAGTCCTCATATATCAGCAGGGTAGGGTTTTTTTTTAAGGGATATGTCCGCATAACAAGATCCAAGCAAACACTGCAGAGGCACGAAGGACGCTTTTGCTGCTGGAATCTGTCAAGTTCATTGTTTTCAGAAGTCTCTAGCGTGCGATGTTTACTGGAAATCCTGGCCTCCGTTACCCTCTGCCACTTTGTTTACTCTCCTTTCCCTCAAGGTCCCATAGTAACGGGTGCTCTGCCTGCAGCAGTGCAAGGACACATCAACTGAAGTGACCTTGGCCAGGGTGGCTATGAGACCTCTGGTGAAGTCAAATGCAGTGACTTCTCTATCCAACAGCCAGGCCGCTTTCCCAGCCCACTTGAGCTAATTGTCCAAAACTCTCTTCTCATCCACATCACCCTGTCTGTGCCAAGGGCTTCATCTCCTTGGCTGGATTCTCACCCAGCGAAGTTCTAATGCAGGACAAGGGTGAGACTCAGACCATCAAACTGGGACTGATTTGCTCTTTATACATAAACAGAATGAGACCTTTTCTTTTCACTGATCCGTCCAACACTGTGCCTGTTAGTCCTCATATATCAGCAGGGTAGGGTTTTTTTTTAAGGGATATGTCCGCATAACAAGATCCAAGCAAACACTGCAGAGGCACGAAGGACGCTTTTGCTGCTGGAATCTGTCAAGTTCATTGTTTTCAGAAGTCTCTAGCGTGCGATGTTTACTGGAAATCCTGGCCTCCGTTACCCTCTGCCACTTTGTTTACTCTCCTTTCCCTCAAGGTCCCATAGTAACGGGTGCTCTGCCTGCAGCAGTGCAAGGACACATCAACTGAAGTGACCTTGGCCAGGGTGGCTATGAGACCTCTGGTGAAGTCAAATGCAGTGACTTCTCTATCCAACAGCCAGGCCGCTTTCCCAGCCCACTTGAGCTAATTGTCCAAAACTCTCTTCTCATCCACATCACCCTGTCTGTGCCAAGGGCTTCATCTCCTTGGCTGGATTCTCACCCAGCGAAGTTCTAATGCAGGACAAGGGTGAGACTCAGACCATCAAACCCGCACTGACGGCACAGAGCGCCAGGCCTGTGTGATGATATTGTTGTGTCTTTGGAGCAGCTGGAATGAAGTGACATCGAGGTTGCACAATAGACCTAAAAATAACTTAGGCCCACTGTGTTTGGTTACTATCTAGCAACTGTACATTCATGTGAATGTGCATGTGAGCCCTCAGAGGCTGTTCTGCTAGATTCTTCTTGCTGCATCTTGCATCCACATTTTAGGCTGTTGTTAAATTTATTCACTGACTGCCTTCATCCTGGTTTGAGGGACATAGGACTAATTCCTCTTCTAATGCTAGGGAAAACTGCACTTTTAGAACACTCCAGTGTCTGAATTTGTGAAAATATTTACTTTCTAGCCAGCTATGGTGTGTCGGTTTCAAGGTCTTGGTGTTTTTGAGCTCACCAGGTGCAGGGATAAGGAGAAGTGAGACCCAGGCTGGCCAAGATAATTGTTTCATACCATGAATGTCACAAATAAGAAAGTTTGCAAAGTTCTCCACCAGGTGCAGGGATAAGGAGAAGTGAGACACAGGCTGGCCAAGCTAATTGTTTCATACCATGAATGTCACATTCAATACAAATAAGAAAGTTTGCAAAGTTCTTTCTCTTCCTTGATGGCAGGGGTCCAGAGAACTCCTTTCCCTGGTGCCGGACCCCTGTGCCCTTTCTTTCCTCCCAAAGCCGTAGTGCTCAACAGTGTCCCACACTTGCTGTCCTCTGCTGGGAGTGTGCAGCTTCCTACTGAGGTAATTGGCTGAGTATAATCCTTGTGTATTTTATATTGGTATTGGTATCAGTAGTGGTTCTTCAGTGTTATTAATCTTAATTATGTAGTCTTACTCTATTAAATCTGTTTACATTTTAACCCTCAGGTTTCCTTGTTTTTTCCTGATTCCCCTTTCTGGGTGGGGAGGGGTCATTGGGTGATAGAATAATTGTCTAAACAACAAAAAATTGTTGTGCGTTTCTCAAACTGTGACAGTCTTCTCTACTGATGCCATTCCCAGAAAGACAGGGACCAAATGGAGCATGAATTGTGGAAGTGCTTCTCAGTTCTTTGTGATTTCTTCTCTGAAGTCTATGACTGCTCTTCATTATATTCTTCTTATGCTTTTGATGCTGGGTTACGGCATTTGATGTAGCCTGTGTTAGTTATTGGAAACTATTACTTTGCAGTGTGTCAGAGACAGAAATGATCAACAAGGTAAAAAAGGAAAGGCATGCATGTAAAAAGGAAAATTAAAAAAAAAGTAAAAAAGGAAATACCTGGGCTGTGGGTCTGGCAGCTGTTAGAGAAGAAGTGCCAAACAAAAGAGGCCAGTGGAAGATCTTGTTGCATTCCTGATCTGCCAGTCAATGGATATGGATATTACCTGTTGCCAAATTTTCCAGAGCAAAGAATAATATAATTTGTTATTTTCTAGGATGTTTGGTCTCTGCTCATTCTGATGAATTTCTGAATGTTTGTATAGAAGCTGTAGCAATGTGAGTAAGCTTCTCCATGACAAGTCAGGCTCTGCTAATAATATTTACAGTGACAACTGCCTGCATCAGGAGAACTCACTGTATTTGAGTGAGAGGTAGCACAATGAAGTCCTCATTCTGCAAAGCTGCATCGTGGATTCAGGAATGGGCTCTGAAATTTGCTTGTCTGTTAGCAGCACGTAAAGGTCTGGATGTTACATACTGTGCTTCTCATGTTAGCTCATTCTGGTTGGTGTCCAGAAGAGGTATAAATGTTTCCCTGTATACATTCAAACTCCTGCATATTAGTATCTGCACAGATAGTTCAGCTTAGTCCAGCTTTCTGTTTGCTTGGTAAACATCTGTCCCTGGCAGGATGGAGGTTGAGAGAGCTTGAATAGAAGACATGGTGGTGGCATGCCAGATGTGGGAAAGCATGAAGCAATGAAAGGGAGTGATCTACTTGCTCTTGCTCTTTATAACACAGCTTTTGAGAAAGAAAGAAAATTGAGGGGTTGTAGTGTGGGAAACAGTGTAGTGACCTGGGAATGCACACAAGAATGACTTTTCTGGGTTTGAGGGTACGGAAGTTTTAGAAAGGAAGGACTAAGTCAAAGGATTTGGATATGATTGTGAAATACTTAGATCTGCTACAGAGCCAGAGAAGTTCTTTGAATGTTGTCAGCTTATTTCAAATGAACCTAGTGTTGGGATGGGAGAACTGACTTGATCAAAGATACAGATATCCTCAAGGAAGAAACTGCACTGGTTTCAGGTAATTAGGGACCATGTTTAACACCTAAAACCTTTTGAAAAAAGCAGGGATTGCGAAATAGCAAAGAGCCTGAAGCAATCTATCCAAAAGCGGGGGCATCCGAGTCCTTGCAGGAGTCACCACAGTGGCTGTTCTCTATTAAAAATGTTACTATCCCTCCCTTTTCAAAGCAGAGACCTGGCAAATCAAAACACATACGCGAGTCACTTAGGTATGGGAGAAAAAAAAGAGAAAGTGTCTATAAACACAGCAAAAGGAGCAACAATGTAGTTCTTCCAATTCACTTTTAAGAAGTTAATATAATAGTTATTATCATTTTCCTTTACAGTTGAGATGTAGAGGGGAAGAGGGCTGGTTGTTGGGGAAAAAGAGTGTCACACAAATGTGCACATCCTGTTCTCACCCTTCCCCAAGCACTGGCTTGAGTCCACTGCTGGAGATGGAGGACTGGGAAAGCTGGACCTTTGGCCCAAGCTGTATGGGTGTTCTTACAGCTCTTGCTAAAGCAGGTGAGTTCTGGTGCCAAGTACAGGAGTGAGCTAGACAGCGTTTGAGTATCAGCTGTGAAAAAATTCCAGGCAGCACCTTTTTTCTTCTAAATAAGAGATTTGTCTTTTGCCTTTTAAAAATTACAGCTTTAGAGTACTCTCATTTTATTACTTTTGCTTGGAACACAAACATGTGTTTTCTTCAGGGCAGCACAGGGCTGTACGTCAGTGGCATTTGGTCTTTGGCAGCTGCAGATGAGCCCAGTTTGTGTTGCTGCCTGGCTGCTTGCTGTGATATCAACTTAGTTCTGTGCTGCTGCCTTCCCTAACTGCCTGCCTGAAGGTACTGGATATTCCACTGTATTGTGAAAGCAGAGAGCCAATATGTTTGTGACTTGAATGACTCTGTGATCTGAGTCATTCCTGGTATGACCGAGGGGTAATCTGTAATCAAAATGCATAGGAGCAAGAGGCATTCCTATGTTCTGGTCTGTCTCTCTTGCTGTGCGCTATAGTTAACCCTTCATAGGAACCGTGTGATTAGATTTTGCTTATTTACGTTATCAAATCAGCAAATGTTATTGAAGAGCACGGCTCAGCTTACAGACTCTGCAAGCAGATGCACAAAAATATGCCATAAAAGCCAATTCATTACTGTTTCTAATAAAGTTTTGGTCTGTGAAGGCAGTTATTTAGGAGCCCAGCGTGCATCCCATCTGTTTTCAGTATCCAGTCATACAAGTAGAACACTCAAATCTCCAGTAAAAATCCTAGCAGAGCTTAAGGAGCCTAAGATTTTTATTAGCAGTTTTTATTAGCACATTAGTAGGCTTGGGGTCAGATCTCTGCATGTGGTGATTATAGGCTGTGTGGATACAGCAGGCTTTTTGAAATGGGAAGACAGATTCTAGGAAGTGTAGAGAAATTGCTTCTGTCTGTAGCAATGAATGTGTGAAAAATCTTATTTACCTTTCATTTGAGCGTTTTAAGGGACTCTGCAAAGTGAAGGTTGGTGCTCGTTTCTTCTGATTTTGGAACATGGGAAGAACATGGCTCAAAGAGACTTGTGTGAGGGGCATTTAGTGATGGGTGGGGTTTTTTTGTTTGTCATAAGATCCAGGAAAGTGCTGATATTGTAATTTGTTTTACCTGGGAAGCCACCTCTTTGGGACATAAACCATCTTGGTCCATTTGAAAATGTGCTTTAGGTAAGGAAAGGGGATAACTCAGTCCAACTGTGTCCTGTCTAGTGTGTGGGTGAATGGCGTGAGAATTTCTGAAGGGTTTTGCTGGTAGATACTTGAGCATGGTGGTCACTGTGGGCAAAGGAATGACTTTATAAGGTTATATTGCAATAAAACCAAGGGCTTTCTCTGACACTTGCCGCATATAGTGAGATTAAATATTGCTTTATAAAGTTAACTGCTGTGAAGTGTTCATCAATGCCTTGTGCTCAGCGTAATGAGCATAACCACCATCATTATCAAGTGGCAAACTCTACCCTTCAGCATGACTGGAGCCACTTCCCTAAAACAGGGCTCATCCCTTCAGCATGACTGGAGCCACTTCCCTAGAACAGGGCTCATCTTCTCTCCATCTGTGTGTGGGAAGCAGGCACCTCCCTTGGCCTGTCCAATCCTAAATGGGCAACCAGAGCCATCTGGAAAAAGCGTGATGAGGATTGTATGTCACAAGCATTAGTATGCTCCCCTCCATGTCCCAGTTAATTAATGAAGGGTCATTTGCACAGCCTTTCCTGCGGTGCTGCAGACAAGTTTCCACAGCTCCTGTTTGAGCTGGTGACCCAGAGGTGAAGGTCTGTTTTCCACTGTTTGTTCTCTGAATGTTCAACTTTCCTTCGGAGGCTGTGGTCTTTGGCTGGTGAATCCCAGAGTTTCACTGCCGTGCTTTGAGATGTGGCTGCTCCTGCAGCAGGGGCAGGAGGAACTGCCGCTTCACAGGTCAAAGTGATGTTCACCTCTAATTGAAGGGCTGGTTTTGGTGAAGGCATCATCAAACAGTTTGTTTGCACTTAGATCCAACAAAGCTCTAAGTAGGGACTTTTCCTGTGAGGTGTGCCTGGCCTTTTAGAGATGCTTTTATTTTATTTTATTTTAAACTCCTTTTTTTCCTCATTCCAGTCTGTTTTATGTTATCTCTGGAAGGGGTTTTCTTCTTACATTGTCTTTCTATGGGATTTGGGGGTTTTTTTTGATCTTTTAGTAGCCTTAGTAGTAACACAATGGTGCCTTTAGTCTATTTCTGTCTTTTGTGTAGCTTCTGGGTCAGCTTTTATGTAAACTTAGGATAAACTGTATGTGCTGTTGCAGTCTCGAGTCTCTAATAACTGAATTTGGTAATAAGTCTGGTGTTTTTCATGGGGCAGGGAGTGGGTTGCAGACAGCTGGTATGAAAGCTGTGTTTCACAAGGGGAGAGGTGGGGGAGCGTCTCTTCTTTTTGAAACACTTGAGTATCTTTCAGAATAAGGTCCCTGAAGTCTGGCAGTATATTTATAGGCTGGTAATGTGCAGGGAAGGTTACCCTACCCTCAGTGGCAGGAGGGCTGGTTTCAGGTTGCTGCTGAGCGTGGTAAACAGCTCTGGGTTCCTGTCGGTATGAGCGCGGCGCTGATCTTTTAGTAGCCTTAGTAGTAACACAATGGTGCCTTTAGTCTATTTCTGTCTTTTGTGTAGTTTCTGGGTCAGCTTTTATGTAAACTTAGGATAAACTGTATGTGCTGTTGCAGTCTCGAGTCTCTAATAACTGAATTTGGTAATAAGTCTGGTGTTTTTCATGGGGCAGGGAGTGGGTTGCAGACAGCTGGTATGAAAGCTGTGTTTCACAAGGGGAGAGGTGGGGGAGCGTCTCTTCTTTTTGAAACACTTGAGTATCTTTCAGAATAAGGTCCCTGAAGTCTGGCAGTATATTTATAGGCTGGTAATGTGCAGGGAAGGTTACCCTACCCTCAGTGGCAGGAGGGCTGGTTTCAGGTTGCTGCTGAGCGTGGTAAACAGCTCTGGGTTCCTGTCGCTATGTGCGCGGCGCAGAGGGCTGTGCTGATCTGCCACACTGATTTTTGTTTGTTTGTTTGGGTTTTTTCAGGAGCCCTGTGTGTGAAAAGTCTTTGAAACATAATTTAGGTGCTTAAAACGAGGTCCCGGCTCATCACATCTTGATCAGTTCATTAATGTAGGTGATGGCCTTAATGTCCAAAAGGACCCTGACATGTTCCATAGGTCTGTATGGGACAGTCCTTGCTGACAGCCATCCTTTTATATGAGAAGGAAGGTGCTCTGGACAACTGTATCAGCTCCTGACCATCTGTCTTGGAAAACAGCTCTTGTAATGAATATTCTGATTCTGAGAAGTTTGAACAAAAGCCAGTGGCAGAAATGAAGTTTTAGGAAGAAGTGGAAAATTTCAAGTGACTGTGAAACAAGCGAGTAGGATCACTTCCCTTTATAGTGAAGCTGCTCTGAAAATGACATTTCTTACTTTTCACCATGGACGAGAGAGCACAAGAATCACTTCAAGGAAAACCGGTTGTATTGCTCTGGTGTGAATTACTTTGTTGATATATTTGTCAATACAAGGTGTTGGTCTTCATCATAACAGTTGATAGCACTAGGAGAGCTCCTCCACCTCCTAGCAGAGAGGTTGTAAGAAAAGATCACACTAGAACTCATCGTGATATCGTGCAACATTGTTAGATACATAATGTTTCCTTTGCCTCACCAAGATCCTCTGAACGTGGTTTGAGCAGGAGGGATGTGAGATGAAGAGAAGGAAGTGATAGAGAGTAGAAAGGGTGTGTGGAGTGCAGTGGCCGCTTTCTAAAAGGCAAGTATTGTAGCTGTGAGGGAGTGGGAAACCAAGCTGTTGGTAAAGATGTTGCAGCAGAGAAAATCTGATAAATCTCACAGCCCTCACTGCTGCTGATCACAGTGTTAGTCCCTGGTGCACCATTGTGTATTACAAAGTCGCATGGTACCTTAAAGCTGATGTTTCTCTTCTCTTTTTGGGCAAGGAATAGGGCATGTGTTCCCTAAATGAAAGTTCTCAGGCTTGAGAGGTGGTGAGAGCATTGACTGGAGGTCACTCTGGCATGGTGAGATCAGGAAAGGGAGCTGGATGCGATTTTGCAAGCAAATGCAGACATGTCATCTCACGTTAGCCAGATCAGAGAATTGGATAATGAAATGTTAATGAGTCTATGCCTCAGTTTCCCATCTGCAAAATGAGATGAAAGCATCGTAGAAAAGCTTGTTAGGAATTTGTTAATCCTAAGTAATAATCTATAAATCAAGGCATGAGCACTGAAAAGTGAACAGCATGAGAGGTCACCACTGCTAAATATTCACCAGTGCTAAACATTCAGGATGTGCTGTTTACCGTCTATTCTGTACACAGAGGCTTAGGATATGGACAGATTGTTTCTGATCCTGTAATAAGATCTTTTCATCATAAGAAATGTGCAAAGATACCTACATATAAATTCAGATGCTTCCTGCCTTTTGTAGTGATTGTGTGTGCTGCCATAGTTTGCCTTTTATGGAGGATTAAATGAGAATATTACACACGCCTTGGTGGTCAGTTCCAACTGAGATTTGAATTCCCCTGTATAGAGTACGTGTTAAATCTGTACAGTGTAGG
This sequence comes from Calidris pugnax, assembly GCF_001431845.1. Taxonomy (NCBI): domain Eukaryota; kingdom Metazoa; phylum Chordata; class Aves; order Charadriiformes; family Scolopacidae; genus Calidris; species Calidris pugnax. The sequence continues at coordinate 1,317,578 of NW_015090783.1, read as the reverse complement.
TTGAAGTTCACACTTGAACCACTGGTCCTTACCTCAAAGGAACATTTTATTTTTTTTAACTGAATACTTAGAAATTATGATAATCTTAATTTTGAATGCTCCCCACGTCTACGTCTAATCTGCCAGTAATAAAATGACAGATTGTCTCTCTTAACATTTTATACCAGACTAGAAACTTTGGGTTGCAGTGTTTATTTAAACAAAAATCAGAACAATTTCCTGTGTGGTTTATTTTTTAAATAATAGGCCTATATTACTGCAAAAGTTTTGTAACTCTCTTAATTGTAATATTCTTAACTGCTGATGATGTTTACAATGACGTTTTCTTCTAAAGGAAGGTTTGAGGAGATCTGATGTTTTTATCCACATGAAATGTGACCAACAGATGTGTTCTTTTAGTGTTTATTTGTAAACTTTTGCCACCGAGATAAAAACAGATTCTCTGTTGTTTTGAATTCTCTAGCCAGTGGGAGAAAAAGTAAGACTCTGAAAGAGCAATGCCAAATCAAATGATAATGCAGGTGCAGGTTGGCTTAAATCTTACAGCGTTACCTTTATACCATTTTCATACTGAGCATATTAAGATATTTCATAAATCATTCTCTCATGCTGGGGAATGTGTAAACTGACATATGTAAATCTAATCCTTGCTAAAACTTAGTTTTGCTAGTAGTATTTCTAGTATGGGGCATGTGGCTGGGGTATGATTGATCACTGGCATTCTGTCCTCGCTTTGCTACTGACATACTTCATGGCCATGGGCAGCTGTTCTCCATCTTGGCATTTCAGATTTGGGCAAATGAAAGTAGTGGTACTTGCCTCTGACCCTGGATCTCAAAGCACTGTGTAAGTTCTGTATATCAGTGTCTTTTTTTTCTTGGTGATATCTGGTGGTTCTTTGAAGAAGATCTTGATTTTTAGCAGTTGAAGTATGTGACATTTTATAAAGTTTTATTGTTTATGAAGGTAAAAATTACATGACTTTTGTAGATGGATGCACTTCAGTACAGCAGGGATGAAGAGGAGGTTTTGGTCAAGAGTTAGTAGGGGTAGATGGTGTTCTGAGGCCTGTTTTTCAGCCTTTTGACTGAAATATTGTTGACGTAACTTACAAAGCTTTTTCTGCTTTCTTGCTGTTTCAGCTCTGTAGTACGGTGAGTCAATGTTGGACAAATGTCGGAAAAGCAGGAGCATTTTTAGAAATATCCTTTGATTTCTGGCTGGAAATGAGAAACTAAGTATTCTGAGTCTTTAAATAGACACTGGCTGAAGGACACTATAGTTGCCAAGTTTCCTTGGTATTTATACTGCTCTTGATGTTTTAGTGCTCTTTTCACCCTTTCGTAACTTGCATAAAACCTGTTTCTGATGAAATCGTTTCTCCAGTGGTCGTTCCCAGCTGTCTGCAAGCTTTCCTCTTCATGCAGAAGCTCTTGACTGTATTACGTTTGGCTAAAACTACAGCGTGAAGCTCCTTTCCTTGATTGACGTAATGGTGGTATAAAAAGCTGTCAGTGTAGATGCGGTAATACTCTCAAAATGTGACTTTTTCAGCTCTTGCTTTTCTCTGAGGCAGCTGCAGTAGGTTGCCTTGGCAAATACGGGTCTGCTGGCATAAGCCAGGCCCCTTGCAGGGTAGTGCTCAGCCACAACACTTACTGGGTCCATTCATGAGTCGCCAGCGTAGACACGATCTTTATCAGAGCAAGAGCCCAAACACAAACCTTCACTTATGCAAATTAAGTTAAACATCCAAACGTTTCTTAAAATAATCTTCAACTTGTAAAATAAATAAGTGAAGGTTTATAGTGCATTTGTTGGGGCAGGAATGTTTGCTTCTGGTGTATGACTGATCTTCTACTTTCCTGTTTCTTTTCAGGAGGTGCATACCTCAGCCTTCCTGGGTGAAGTCAGTCTAGATAACGTGTCCTTGGCAGGTGTTGCAATTCCAGTTTGCTAGTAGATAACTTTTTTTTTTTTTTTTTTTTTTTTTTTTTTCTAACCCTTCTTAATACATAATGTTTGCCATAGAGGAAAAATGTTTGACCGTTCTAGTATCTCTGTCTTCAAGACTGAAGTATGATTTTTAAAAGGAGATGAATCAAATGGTGGGGAGGGTTTGGTTGTTTTAGAATGTTTGATGTAACTTCAGCACAAAGCTTCCTACTGTCATTTGTGGAGTGTGGGCCATATAACATCCTTCCACAAAGCTGGAGTCCGCTACTGTGGGAGGATTTCAGGTGAGGAGGATGAACTAGGTAACCGAGAAAGTGAGCTGCCCTAATGCTTTGCTTTTAAAATTAGATCTGTCTGGGATTAGTATCCTAGGGCTGCAGCTGGGATTAACTTTGTAGGTACGAATATAAGATGCTAAAGCGTGGCCTTCTCGCAAGTCCTACACGCATTCACTCACTGTAGAAATGTTTTTGTTTCACTTGCCTGCCTCTTTGCTCCAGCACACAATGCATATAATCTGATTCTCTGAATGAACCTTTGTTTGGGGAAATACTGTTAGTTTTGGCTCTTCGAGAGCTGAGCTGACAGGCCCAACTCCCCAACAAAACAGATTGGAGATTAAAAAACAAACTAAAACCACGCCTTCAAAAAAAAAAAAAGCTGGGGAGAAGCCAAAAAGTTCCTTTGCTGTGTTGCTGAAAAAGCTAATCTATTTAGTTACTGTAATATCAAATCAGATTATTTTTCTATTGCTTAAATTAAGAGCCTTATTACCATCATCTGCAATAAACAATAAAATCTTAATCTACCTCAAAAAATTGCATTATCATGTACAGGAAGGAATGGGGGGCAGAGAAAAGGAACAGAGGAAGTGGGTTTTGAGGCAGGAGTTAACAAGGCAAGAAAAAGGCCTTGTAACACAAGGGCAGTGGGAATGTGTTAACTGAACAGCAAAATGCAATACATTTCTGTAGCTTGTTCTTGTAAACTGAATTTACAAAATTCATATTTGAAAACAAAATAAATTGCTTACAAGTATAGTACGCAAGATCCCTATGGTCTGTATGAGAAGTGATTCCTACAGGTCCGCAGTAGCTGCTTTTCAAGGTATCTTTGCTGTGTTTGCTGAGAATATATATTTGGGCAGCAGGGTCAGCCCTAAGGAATCTAAGTCATGGCGCTCAGAGGTTTATGTTTAAATTCCATGTACGATAGATCTAGGCCAGGTGCTATCTGAGTGCAAAAGCAAAAAATAACTTCTCCTAAGCTGGAGAGCCAACTCTAGCCAGAGATTTTCCTTGTCCCTGCGTATCAAAACAAGTGAAAGATGAGAGGGTGGAAATGAGGGTTCGACATGTGGAGTGCGGTGGAATGTCAAAACAATCTGTGTCCCACTTCTAGTGCTGTTGCTCACACACTTCGTAGCCATGGGCATGTAATTCAGTCTCACTGTTTCCTTATTTTTAAACAAGTGATCGTGCATTTCTTCCCTCACAGGGTATTTTAAAGACCTCTTATTTTGTGCAGCATTTAGTTCTCTACAATAGCAAGAGGACTTGGCAGCTGAAGTTCCTTGTTCAGCAACATTTATGTGTCATGGTTTGGAGAATGAACTTAACTTTTTTTCTGAATAGGGGAAGGGGATTTTTCAGATGGGTGTTTAAATTGAACTCTTCTCTATTGTCTTCTATTAGAAAAGGATTTGAAACATAATGCTATGGTACTGTTTTGACCATTTCTGAGGTAGATAAAAATGGGGAACTGCAAGTTGAATCAGAAACAGCTTAATAAAGCATTTGAGCTGTATAAAAAAAAGTAAGTTCCACTGTACTATACTATAGAGTTTTATTTTATCAACATGTATTCAAACCACGTATTAAATAGAGGTTATGTAAGCTGACCAGATCAGCCTTCTGAGATTGTCTTGTTTTGGGTGGAATTTATCTTAATATTAAAAACTTGTCCTTCTCTGCCCCTTCAGTGCTCTTTGTAGAAATCAATATTTCTTAAAATGCTGGTGTTTCTTAATGCTAGTTAGTAATGAAAAAACCCCCAAACTTCTGGGTTTGCACACAAATAAGTGTCCGTTTCTGTCCAAATCCAGAGGGTGGTTGTGTCATGTGGTTTTCTGCTGATCAAAATAAATCTTAAAATCCTCTTGATTTAAGGGAAGAGAACAGGGGATTCTTCTGTTGTGAGTCATCTTATATCAGAGCTTGATCATGCCTCTAGTGATGTCAGCAGGAGTTTTTCCATTGAGTTTATTGATGGAATGGTTTTCCAGAGTTAGAGAGCTACTGGCTTAAATTTGAAGTCATCCTAACATCTGTGAATGGCATCACTGAAATATCCTGTAAGAGCATTCATGAGTTGCTCTTTTAAATACTATTTGTTAGCCATACACTTAAAATGCTGTTCATTACTAAACACCACAGGAAGGCAACCCTTCAATATATAGGGTTGGTTTTTTTAAATCTATGGAGATGATATAGGAAGAAATTTCCATAGGTACTGTTTGCCTGAAGTGCTTTGTTTTGGGTGTTATTAACATAGAAGAAAATTATGACATTCTCAGAGGCAAAACTTTGCATAAAAATGGACATTGCCAGAGCAAAATCTGTATCGTATGATGTTAGAATAAGCATCTTCTCCCTAGTTACATTTCAGTCGGTTGAAGAAAAATTTTAAAATTGGACGTGTACAAGGGAATCGACTCTCACAATTGACACCCAGTTCTTTGATGCAAATCTTCTGCTGTTTGAAGGTTTGTAACTGTTTTTGAAACAGCTGCTTTCACTGGAATTTTAAAAATGGAGAGAGTTGTATTACTCTGATAGATCAGCACTGTGTTATCTGTCTGCCTGCTGGGATCTCAGTTGCCTGAGGTAGTTCTCGAGCTGGGAAAAGGTATTTTAAAAATACTTGGGAATGGAATCCGGCCTCGCTTGGCATCTCTGGGACTCCTAGGGGAAAGCTGCAGCATATGGAAGCACCAGCCTCCATTGCCTGCAGCTTCTCTTCTGAAAACACTTGTGACTCCTCCAAAGCACATCAGGGCCCCCTGTGTCCAAGGGGAGTTCCAGCTCTGTTGGCTGTTCAGCTGAAGCTTTTTTAGTTGGTTTGCTGTGATCAAATCACTTGAGGACGTTTGGTCTCAGGAGGTGGAGATTTCTACATGGGAGACTGAACTGAGTTGCTGGAATGTATTGCACATTATCCACCCGATGGTTTTCAGCCACTTGGATTTGTGTTTGATAGCGATGAAGACAGGAAAGTCACATATTCCTGCTGCATTGCTTGCACGAGCCGGCGCATCCTGGGTAGCAGGGGCTGTGCTTCTGGCAGCACCCACCCCTGCAGAATGGAGCCGAGAGCCTCCTTCCCTCTGTGCTCCTCTCCCCGGGCACGTCTGTGCAGCACCGACATCCTTGAGGTCATGCCATCGGCTGCTGCGGATGCAGCTGTCCCAGCTTGTACCATGGAGTGTTTGGTCCAAGGCTCCTCCTGCCCTCTTTGGAACCAGGAACTCCTGCAGAGTCCCAGCAGCCGTTGTAGAAGGAGCGAGGACCATGTGCGCGCTGACGTTTTATGCTCCCAGGTACATTGTGACCCTCTGGCTGCTCGGCGCGTTGCTCTGCACTTCTTGTAGGGAATCCGTGTGGTCTGAGGAGACAGAGCTGGCAGGAGCAGCAGCCAGTGGGTGTCTCCATTTGTTGTTTTTTTTTTTATTGCTGTTTTGCGGCTTTAAAATCTGAAGATGGGTTTCAGTTAGGCAGCTGCTCTCAGTCACAGTGTTGTTCAAAGTAATTGACTTTCCATTGACTTTGGAATTTGGAGTAGTGTCTAAATATTGTTGTCAGCTTCGTGCTGGTTCTTCTCCACTGCGGCTGAAGTCATTTCACTTATGACCTCAAGCTGGACTTGCGCTTTGCTCCCATGGGAGCTAAAAATAATAATTATTTTAAGAATAGGTTCTTAATCACTTCCTTCTTTTGATGCACTACTGTTGTTTAGCATTTTGTAAGAATGTAATACAAAATGTTTTAAACGATTTGTGTTTTAATTCCAGTTTTAATTGGCTCTTTGAAGATGCAAGGAGTGTACAAGAATTAATTGCAGTTCCTTTTAGTTATTTTTTTTTTTTCAAAAAGCATTTGTTCTTGTCCTTTTTTTTTTTTTCGAAAAGCATTTGTTCTTGTGCTTCTGAGTGAAGATTATTAGAGTTTTGTTGCTTTGGCAAACTGTCCAGTCACACAGAACTACGAAGAGATGAACATTAAGTTGACAGATTTCTTAGTCAGAGGCATGTGGGCATTTTGTCAGTGTTTGTGATGCATCAGTGTGTTAATCTCCTGTCTCCGAATTGTTAACGTGCGTATGAGACACGGAAAAAGCTGTGCTTTAATCTGGGTTGAGAAGGTATGATAAGACAAGGTACACAATGATTTTAAGGCAGAGCTGGCTGTGCAGCGAGCATTAAAGGTGGTGAGATAGTTTGCAAAGATGGACAAAATGTTAAACAGATGAAGATCCACAGTCTGCCCTGACTCACAGCAGCTGGATAACAGTGAGATCAAATACTTAATTTGGAGATCTTTCCATAAACTGAGTGAGTCTTGAAATTTAGAAGGGGGGATTTAGGAGATGTATTTCAAAGAGTGGCATATGGGTGCTCTAGCAAAAATAAATAAAAAAAATCCAGAAGAGCTTTCCTAGACTTCAGTGAACATACAAAGTGTGTTTGTACTGAGTGTCTTGGAGCACAGCTACAGAGAATAACACAAGTACATTAAGAATTGGTTTTCCGATTTCTTGCTAATAGTTTACACGATCTACTATTACTTCCAGTCAGTGAAGTTGCTTGCTCCAAGTCTACTTGCCTTAAAGGGAGCCAATGTTTTATTTTGTGTACCAAATTCTGTTTGTACATTATTTCTTCTCAAGCACTAGAGGCCTAAAGGCTGCACCAGAGCCTGAACTATGGAAAATGAGAGGGAGAACCTGAGGTAGACACAACACCTATACTTCAATTTGTGGCTTGAAATTTACTATGTTGTGAATATTTCCTACTTCCTTTACTCTGTCAGTAGCAGGGATTAATGATTCATGAAAGTGTGTTTTAAGGGCTGGGTAGTTTGTGTTGATACAGCGTGTACTGGAATCCCTGTTGCTTCTTCCCTTTCTTTCCATCTCCTTCCCACCTCCCAAGATTGTTCATACATAAGCCATTTCTCTTTCCAGCTTTCCCTTTCCTTGGAGAAAAGTTACTATTTCTAGTCTGTTGGTGATCCTGTGCACCCAGCTGTGTTTACCAGCATTGTCAAATTGGTGGATGATGTTTTTTCTTGGGCCAGAACTGGCATTTTGTTCTTCCTTTCCAGTGTTACCAGACTGGAAAATCGAATGGAACTGTAGAAGTGAACTTGTGTTGACTTCATCCAACTCCTCAGCAAATTCCAAGCCAAAACTATATGTTGCCAAATGTGTGAAAACCCCTAGGCCAGGTTTTGGGCTTAATTTGAGCAATCTTGCTCTTAGTTGATGGGAAGTCATAGGCTGGCGTTTGAGAACATGGGATACTGGCAAGGAGAAAAGTGTGGGTGAAGATACTGCTGAAGATACTTGTGAGACCAGTTGTAAACATTGTTAGAAGGCAGATGAGAACGTAAAGGAGTCTTGAAAACTAGACTCATGTCTGGCACCTAGAACAGTACGTCATGGACAGCATATGGCAAAATTTGTCACTGGCCAAGTGGCTTGTCGTATGTTTTTTTTCTGTTGACAGTTGGAAGTTTTAGGGGGATGCTTTGTCTTGAAAGGAGTGGGTAGAGAAAATTGAAATCAGAATGATTTGTTGTCTGTTTTGTTTCAGTGGAAAGCTGGTCTCACCAAAATGGAAAAATTTTAAAGGCTTAAAGCTTCAGTGGAGGGATAAAATCCGTCTCAATAACGCCATCTGGAGGGCATGGTACATGCAGTGTAAGTATCAGGCTTGGCTGTGTCACTTGCTACAAAATATTTTCCGACAGACATAGATGGAAGAAGTACGAGAACTGAAATTACTGCCTACTGAAAAGCCCAAAAATCTGCTGAAGGCCCAGATGTTGGAGGCTGTCGCGGTAGTGCCATTGGACCAGTGCTTTCTTAGAGATGTCCCCACAGAACTGTCTGTGATCAGAGCAGATGTACTGAGCAGTCCAAGCACAGCCTGAGATCTCCCCATTTCCCATTGGTTATCTGGAATAAACCCTGCCTAGATTTTTTTCACATCTTGCCATTGAAGTGGCAGAGCTCTCACACTTTCATTCATGTTTCAGACCTGGAGAAGCGCAAGAATCCAGTGTGCCACTTTGTCACTCCACTGGACGGCTCTGTTGATGTCGATGAACATCGTCGGCCAGAGGTATGTAAAACCTGAGGAACAGACTAATGAGCTCTGGAGTTTATAACAAGATTTTTCTAGTCCACTAGAAGTGAGAGCAGCAAAGCAATTCTTTGTTCTGTTGTCTTTATTCGGAAGGAGCCATTGATACAAAGCAGATTGTAAGTTTATCATATTGAGATAATCAAGGTGCAACTGGAAAGACATTTGTCATCTATGTAACCTAGGTCTATGTTATAATTTAGTGAAGCATAAGTCATAGAAGTGCAATTTGGATAGTTCAGATTTTTGACAGCCACTGCTCTGTTCTGGCTGGGGATTGCTGCAGTCAGTGGGAAATCTGTGAAGACTGTTTTCAGTCTAAGTGACCGTGTGAGAGTTTTCTGTATTTTATTTAACTGATGAGGTGTTGTTTCAAGACAACAAGCAATTTCTTTTTCTCTGTCAAGGTAACTTCACAAAAAGATGCATGCTTTCCTCTCTATGTACTTGTAAACATAAATGAAAGCTAATGGCCCTCTGGCTCCTCGCAGAAAACCAGTGAGGCCTTAGAATAATTTATAACTCAAAGGAGTTCCAGATGAGTTTGTGGAAATGTCTCAGTTTTTGAAAGAACAGTGTTGATGTTCGTGTTGAAAAATGACCCTCGAATACAAGGAATTTACATGCTGCTGTCTGTGACACATCGAAGAACCACATTGTTCTGATCTTTTTGTTGCTGTTAGTATGTGGCCTGCAAGGTTGTGCTTCTCCCCAAGCTGGACATCAGATTTCTATTGCTTCGTGTCATTCTTAACAGCTTTTGTGTATGTGTGCACGTGTTCATGTTCATTGTGAAATTCTCTTTGGCTGTTTTCTTCAGAACAGGGTGTCCTATGCTTTATACATTTTATACATTTTAGTATATTAATTTTAAAGTTGTATGGGTGTTTTTTCCATTTTTTAACTATTGGTTATGGTTGAGCTGATGTGGGAGATGCTGACAGCGCAGTCAGACGTCATCTCTTGTTTGTTTATTGTGGGAAAGATAAAGTTAGTACTGTCAGATTTGCTCTGTAATAGCTGAACTCTGGGACAGCGTGGGCTGCTGATACATGAACTCAAACAGAATTAGCATGCTTTCTTTTGCATTTTTTCTGCCTGAATATTTCCTTGGAAATTTATTGAACGTTCAGTCATGTGATTCCATGTAATTTGTGGTATGTGTTTGTGTTCTCAGGCCATTGCAACAGAAGGGAAATACTGGAAACGAAGAATTGAAATAGTCATCAGGGAATACCACAAGTGGAGAACATACTTCAAGAAAAGGGTCTGTTGGTTCACACAGTGAGAGTGTCTTTCTTGAACTTGATCAGTATATTGTTGCTTTTTGAGTTTTGATGTCACTTTTGCTAGCATGCAAGATATTTAAAACAGATGAAAAGCTAGTACAAGCATACTCATCTGATCAGTCTCACTTAACTAAAAATTATTGTACCAGGAGTCATTGTGCATGATGGGGTCTTAAAAGTTTTGCAAAATCAGGGCTTCTACTGGCATGTACAGGACCTATTCTGACTTTTAACATCTGTTTTGCTTTCCTTTTGCAGTTACAGAAACATAAAGATGAAGATCTTTCAAGTTTGGTCAGGGTAGGTAATACTGCTGATAAGTGGCAGCATTTATGCTTGTAGAAGCTGCAATTAGGAACAAAGCCATAACATGCAGTAGCTTGCATTGATTAAAATCTGAAGACAAGCATCTTGCTTAATTCTTAATTAAGGTTAGACATCTTAATGTTTCTACACCTTAGAGAGCAATGTAAGACTTGTAGCTTAAATTGTGTGGAGAAGAGGTTGAATGTAAAATGCTGTGACAGAAGAAATGAGAATTAGTATTGGGTGGCCAGAAAGATCAATCTCTTTGAGGGCTGGCACGTTGTTTCATCTTGTTACTAAGTCGTAGCTGGCACTACTGCCTTGCTTGTGTAACTGGATCTGTGAAGATGTGTCTGCTACGTGTTGCAAATCTTCCTGCTGCCCACAACATGGACAGATAATGTGTTGAGATCCTAAAAAAGGCAAAATGTTTAAAGGAACAATAGTATCACCATTTAGTAGGCCCCCTAAAACCATCAAACCTACTTTGGGCATATAAACTGATGATGGGAAGCGCTGTTCTGATGTTTTGGTGGTTTTTTTTCTTCTTGGAGCTAAGCATAAATCTGTATCTGTTCGAGTTTCACAGAATTCTCAGCTGCTTTGGCCGTGAGCTCCAGTGCACCATCGTGGTGTGTTGGTGTAGCTGCAGCTGCACGTTGGCTCAGCCCCAAGAACCTGAGTGGGTGTGCTTTCAGTCTGCAGCAAATGCGAGGCAATGCAATTTAGTTTAGCCTGTAGAGAAGGACGGGAAAGCCAAGTCACATTATGTTGTATTTTTCATGGGCTAAAAGTGCCCACAAGAATATCAACATACCTTGTGCAAAGTCAGATTACAGTTAAGCTTCCTTTTGCAGTTACAGAAACATAAAGATGAAGATCTTTCAAGTTTGGTCAGGGTAGGTAATACTGCTGATAAGTGGCAGCATTTATGCTTGTAGAAGCTGCAATTAGGAACAAAGCCATAACATGCAGTAGCTTGCATTGATTAAAATCTGAAGACAAGCATCTTGCTTAATTCTTAATTAAGGTTAGACATCTTAATGTTTCTACACCTTAGAGAGCAATGTAAGACTTGTAGCTTAAATTGTGTGGAGAAGAGGTTGAATGTAAAGTGCTGTGACAGAAGAAATGAGAATTAGTATTGGGTGGCCAGAAAGATCAATCTCTTTGAGGGCTGGCACGTTGTTTCATCTTGTTACTAAGTCGTAGCTGGCACTACTGCCTTGCTTGTGTAACTGGATCTGTGAAGATGTGTCTGCTACATGTTGCAAATCTTCCTGCTGCCCACAACATGGACAGATAATGTGCCGAGATCCTAAAAAAGGCAAAATGTTTAAAGGAACAACAGTATTACCATTTACTAGGCCCCCTCAAACCTACTTTGAGCATATAAACTGATGATGGGAAGCACTGTTCTGATGTTTTGGTGTTCCTAAAAAAGGCAAAATGTTTAAAGGAACAATAGTATCACCATTTAGTAGGCCCCCTAAAACCATCAAACCTACTTTGGGCATATAAACTGATGATGGGAAGCGCTGTTCTGATGTTTTGGTGGTTTTTTTTCTTCTTGGAGCTAAGCATAAATCTGTATCTGTTCGAGTTTCACAGAATTCTCAGCTGCTTTGGCCGTGAGCTCCAGTGCACCATCGTGGTGTGTTGGTGTAGCTGCAGCTGCACGTTGGCTCAGCCCCAAGAACCTGAGTGGGTGTGCTTTCAGTCTGCAGCAAATGCGAGGCAATGCAATTTAGTTTAGCCTGTAGAGAAGGACGGGAAAGCCAAGTCACATTATGTTGTATTTTTCATGGGCTAAAAGTGCCCACAAGAATATCAACATACCTTGTGCAAAGTCAGATTACAGTTAAGCTTGACTACATTTCAGAGATTCAGATACACTTCAAGATAGAAGTTGTTTACTTTGAGTTTTTGCTATACATGTTATTTTTAAATCTTTGTTCAAACCAAGGGATCGTTAAACTGCAAAAATATGTGTGTAATCAATGAAACTATAAAGTGTTGGTGAAGTTATTTTGTCTTACGTACTTCTAGTCAACATCTGTGTTTTGGCCAAAAACCTTTCCCAGAATACTGTGGTATTCTACTGAAGTTTTCTGTTGTTGCTCAAGTCGGTGAGCTGAAGTTGTTGTATTAGAAGTACCACCAATCTGTTGCAGTCCATTTGAATGGCTCCTAAATGAGAGTTTCTTCCTCTAAAAATGTTAAAAATGAAGACCAGTTTTAACTGTCTGCACCTGACTGCTTTAGCATTGTCTAGGCACCCTGACTTTTTTTCCTTTCCTTTGGCAGGATGATGATGTGGTTCTCTGGCAAAAAAGAAGGTATGGCAGAGAAACCCCCGTCCCGATGGAGGAAGGCAGCCTCTTGGATGCAGATATGCTTATGTCCGAGTTCACTGACACGCTGTTCTCCACGCTGTCTTCACATCAGCTCGTTTCCTGGCCAAATTCCAGGGACATAGGTATTTGTTGGTTGTTAGCTGTGTTGCAGTGGGAACCTCTAGGAGAAGTCTGGTTTGTTGCTTTGCTGCTCTTCTTGTCTTGCCTAAGAAATTTATCTTGCTTTGTTGATACAGATAAAAGTAGGTCAGAGCATGTAGCTGTCTTATGCTGTATAGGTTATGGAATCCCAGTTACTCATCCAAATTTAATTTCTGTTTTAGCTTCTTACATGGTGCTCCTAGCCTTGTTGTCTGATGTTGGTCTGAATAAATCTGTATGAGCAGTATTTACCTTTACTAGTGGTGAAGATGTTATTTATCTCAAGGCTTATATATGTATGTGTGTATTTTTAAGGGATTGCCTGTGTATTTTTGTTTGGATATGTCCCTTAAAACAACTGCAAGTCACATCTACTGTAAAAACACTCCCAAGAGCTATACAGTTCTGTTGAATGCTCTCTAAATGAAGATTCTGACTGTCCAACAGGACAGCAGATGCCCACTATGCATCAGCCTTGCTGCATGGGTGTCTGAGCTGTGTGAGCAACTGCAGAGCAACCATGGTTTACATGAAGTATACTTGAGGCAAAATGAAATGGATGATGGTGGGTTTTTTTGGTGTTTTTTTTTTAAATACTGTGCTATGAGCTGCAGTGGTTCATTTGTGCTTCTCAGCAAGTTTATGTATTGTGCAGCAGGGGCAAAACAGGAGGTTTGGGAGCAGTATTTATCCAAGCTCACCAATCCCCAGTTGTTTGTTAGAGCCTTCAGGTTTCACCTCTTCCATTTTACTAGTTGAAAGTTTCATTCCCCAGTGGTTTTGATTTCAGAACTGTCCTGTAGTTCTGAAGAAAAGCAGATGCTTCAGCAGCAGTTTTTCTATAAACATCCTGGCCAAGCCTGGCTGTGGAGTGTGAGTTGGTGTTCTAGCCAAATGCTATATTCCTACTGCTGTTACAGTGTGAGTAATGTGAAGCTAATCTAATCTAATCTGTCTCCTGAATTTTGCAGCACATTTAGGAAATGCTGACATGATTCAACCCGGGCTTATTCCTCTCCAGCCAAATTTTGATTTTATGGATACTTTTGAGCCTTTTCAGGGTAAGAATCCTATATATAGTCATTAAGTTCTTTAAATTTTAGTGGTTTGTGAACTAGTTTTTAACGGAAGATTAAATGTTGCAGGTATCTACTCTCTTTAGAAGGCAGGAGATTTGAGTGAAAGGTGAATACTTGATACATGTTTTCATTGTTTATTATTTCAAGCAGATGCAGATGTGGGTAGACTCCCTTGTTACTGTGACCTCAGTCCTTTGCTTACCTGGGTTTGAGAGTCACTTTAGGATTGTTTATTCCAAGGTTCAAACCTGGCTGTTAATTTGCCTTTAAAAAGAATAGCATTTAGGCCTTAAGTAATTGAGTAATTGAAGATAGTATGTCAGATGTGGACAGGTGAACTCAACAGAATCCATTTAGCACTTCTTAGTGAAGAAGTGATTTAACACTTTGCCTTGGAACATTTTCTGGTACTCTCAAGAATTACATATGACATGAAGCTACTACTGAGAACTTTGATGGTTACGGATCTTCATGGAAGTCAAAAGGCACATCTGTTTGCTGGGCCTGTGTGCAGTCTGCATCAGATAACTGAATTTTGTGGGACTGCACTGAGAATCAGCTCTTAGCTATCTGTGTGTCAGTGCACCTTAAATAGCAGACTGATTTTTGTATTATGCCCAGCTTGCATGAAAGTTAAAGGAGTCTGCCCTGAAGAGATCAGTTCCTCTGGAAGAGAACAATTCATTGCTCAGTCAGCAGCAGTTGTATGAAGCAAAAATCTTGTGTTTCGTTATTTGCTAAATAATATTTATATTCCTGTGAATTTTATACCTAGAAATGCTGTACTGTCAGTATAAAAAATAGAAAATTAATAGATGACTTTTCATATTTCAGATTTATTCACACCCAGTCGTTCCAGTAGTTGTTTCCCTTCTGTGTCTGCTGTCAGCTCAGCTACAACAGATAGCAGCAGCCATTCTTCCCAGGTAAGGGAGGTTTTCAACATTTAAATCAGCCTCATTTCAGACCATATATATGCTGTGAATACTCTCACACGTGAGCCATGTCCTTCTCAGAAGGTGTTCAGACAAGAGTTTCAGGGGCCATGTCTGAATCTGTAATATTTTTCTTTTCCGTCAGTCTCCTGTCCTGCCGTCGGGTTCGTTGCCCAACACACTTCCAGCAGGGAACATCAGTGATGGACTGATCACTTCCTCAGTACCTTCTCCTGTCATTCCTGATGTTGGCACTGACCAGTGTTCAAACATTAGAAGCGGGGGATCTTTCATCCAGCCACCGGACTTCACTCCCGACTCGTCTCTCAGCGCGCCACAAACTTTTATGCCAGTGTTTCAGACACCTTTGCCACTGCTTCAACCTGCGACACAACAGCACCAGTCCCCGTTGCCTGCAGTGCCTCTGAATTCTAACTTAAGCTCTCCACCAGCTTCGTTTGCTGCACCAGAAACCCAGAAGTTTGGCCTCTGTGAATCTACAGTTATCACCCACACAGCTTCCGCTACGTTGACCCACAATGCCCCTGCCACCACCTTCAGCCAGAGCCAGAACCTTGTCCTGGCAACGCAGCAGCCAGGTGCAGGAGTGCCTTGTAACCTGACTTTCCAGACTACTGTCCTGCAGGGGCAGCCCCGGCCCCAGGTGCAGTCCCAACTGACATTTGCACTCCCCAAAGCTGTTCCTCTGGCCAGTACTGGGACGAGGCCCAAACAGTCACAAAAAACAGTGCCTGCTCCGAAGCCTGAAACAGTGTCCTTATTGTTAAAGAATGCCTTCATCACCCCAGGTGAGAAGCACTGGAAGGGTGATGTTTCTCTTTTCTGAATGGGAATAGCAGGAGGGAGACACCTTCTTGCTTTTCTTGGTTTACATAATAAGTAAAAATAGAACTTCCTGAGGGTATCCAAGGAAATCCTGAATCCAATGGTGGCTACGTTGTTCAATGGGATGCTCTGGCCTGCTGCGAGGATTGGAAGCAGTTTGGTTGTGAGTGTGAAAGGGAATATCTCCTTGTAAAATTTGTGCTGTGCTGTGTAGATGCATCAGCTCATGGAATGACTAGAGCTCTGTGCTCCTGCCCCATAGAAACCTTATTTTTGATGCTTAATGCTGTTCTGATTCACTCTGCTCCTCAGAGCATTCGACCACAGTAAAATAGGAGATGGTAGGGAGACGGTGTGGATGGAGATTGGCAGATTTATCCCTGTCATTGACTCATCTGATTGCTCTGGACAAGTCACTATGTCTGCCCATGCATCATCACACTTTGTAATACCAAAGTTGTTAATACTTTGGATGCATTCTGACATTCATCTTAGGTGTGCCTGACACCCTTTGAGACAGAGTACACTGTTAGCTAGGGAGCAGCGATGGAAGCATGAGAGTTTGCCTTTCCTCAATCATCAGTGCTCACTAGTAGGACCAGAGTGGTGAGAATCAGTCCTCCCAGTGGGGAAGGACTATGAACAGGCAGGAGGAGCTGGAGATCTTTTGTCTCAAGCAATCTACAGACTCTTGAGATGCTGTCAGTAGCACGTGGTTTTCAGTTCAGAGTGTAAGTGCCTTTCTGATAATGCTGGGACCTCCCCACTGGGTGTGATTTGGAGATGTTGGCACAGCACAAGGCTAAGAATAGCAAGTGTGAGCAGAGAGAGTTTTGCTTGTGGTGGTTCTTGTGGGAAAGCTCAAGGCTAGAGCAGGACAGGCACTTTTTCATGGGATTATTGCATGCTCTTTTTAGACTTGTGCTGGCTGGGAGCCAAGTGATTTCAGCCACCTGAAATGTGCAACAAGAATCCAAGAAAAACCCTGCCTGGAGGAGTATTGTTAAACAGGCTTTACTAAGGAGTAGGTGTGTCTGTCAGGACCTGGCATTGTGGTTACCCACCAGAAAAAAAAAAATAATCTCTGTTCAGGAATAGAACAGACCCAAGGATCTAATTCTAGCATGTCACTGGGAACAAGTTGGTCCATGATTAATAGTGCTAGGGTGTTAATGGCAGTGTTCCTGTCTATACTACTTCATAAAGCAAGAGTCCATGTGCCTTCAGCAGTCAAGATATGCTTTTCTCACCTAGTAAAGCATTATAGGCAACTGTCATTTTCAGAAAGCCTTTGCTCCTAGCTTTCTTAGTGCTTCCTGGGTTGTTCCTCATCCGTATATCACTTTCTCAATGCTTCATCAGTTAATTCTAGGCCACCACAGACAAGTGTCTTTATTTCTCATCTAGATTTAAAGTTGTTGCTGTTTTTCATTCCTGGTAGTGGCATGAGTTTGGAGATCAGTGTTCCTAAACTGCTGGGAAACCAAGTTCAGAGGTCAAATCCAAGATTTTATGTAAAGACTCAAGCTTTATTTTTGGCACTAGAATAAACATCAGTACCTGTAACTGAGGCATTTTATGCCTGTCATTTACGTTCAGGACAAACAAGCCATCTCATGACTATAAAGCAAATTGCATTATAACCTGTGTTTGAAAGGAAAGCATAACATTTACAGCCCTGTGATATAAGAACTCAAAAATCTGCACAGATTGTCTCATCAGGTGCAAGACATCACATGGGAAAGAACTGTGTTATCACCACTTCACAATAAATGTTCTGAATTTGAGAGGAAAGTCTGAAAAAGATGCGTGTGTAGTGTAGAAACATGGAAAATTTAACCTAAATATGTGCTGATTGTTACAGTTACACAAATGCAGAAGCCAGAAATACCAAGTTTGTGCAGCAGCATTAATGCACTGCTAAGAGTAGGCTCTTTAGCTCGATAGAGATGTCGTAAGTCCCGCTGAACATTATTGAACAGTGGAAGGGTTGTGATTCCAGCTTTATAAAGTGGGAATGCTCAGGCAAAGAATGAACTCCCTGTGTCAGAGTGACAGTGCTCTCTGCCAGATATACCCACGCAAGGGCTGGCACAAGGTTTGTGCAGTCCACAGGCCTTTCTAATAAAGGCTATACAGAAACTTTAGTTGATTCAAAACACAGTTGTTAGTCACAGAGGACATCAGATACCCTGCGCTGTCTCCCTGTTCTGCTGTGTGTGTTCTTCAATATCCTGAACTGCAGGAGGGTAGGTCGCATGTGACTGAGGAATTGTGACACTTTTCATACATCATGACTTTACTAGTACAAAGGAGAGCTGAAGCCAATACAGGCTAGAATGAAACCGAGTAAGTTTGGTTTAGTTTTCTCAAAAAGCACACAGAAGCTGTGGCTTTGCATGATTCTTCCCTTCATTACAATATACGATGGTTAGTCATGTTCTCTCTAAAGTCTGGGCAGGAAGAATGTCAGCATTAATGCCATGTCAATAACTGTACATCTGCATTGGTTAAATAGAGACCTTACAGACTTATGTTAGACCCGTACTGTAGTGTTGAAAAAAACCCTCAAAGCAAGGATCTTGATTCCCATTATGGGGGCAAGTCTCCTGTACAGACTTTTTTTGAGAATTTTTTGTAACTTTCTCTGTGGAGACAATTGCTGCTATTCACAATTATCTCTAGCAGTCTAATGCTGCAGAACTCATGGTCCTTTAGCCTGTTTTCTTTAATTCTGGTGCTGATTCCCAGTCACATGTGGTTGTCTTGTGCTTGTGTGTCGTGTAAAGCAGCTGTAAATTCAGATAGTGAAAGAAGGTGGTAGAGTGAAGTGGTGAGGAAGAGAGTTTAATGTATATACAAGGATGCATGAAGTATTGAATATGCATCCTTTAGTTGGTTTCTGTCATTGACCCTTTCTGGATCAGCAGAGCAAGATCCAGAAGTATGGATGAGAGAGGTGAAGATGATCTTCCTGTCAAACCCAGCTCTGATAGAATTAAGACATGTTGCACCTCCCTGATTTATGAAGTACCTCATTCAAGTAAATTCACCTTGAAATAGTGACAGTGATGCTAAAGGCCTCAGAAATAATGGGTCTGTTAGAGTCCTTTGTACCGGATTCATGGGATTGAGATTATCAGAAAACTGGTGGCACTTTGTATTACAATGAAATAGTACCAAATAGGTGCCCATTAATTCATTTCTCTGTTCAATGACAAGTTATTTCATACAAAATAATCTCCAGCTTTTTTTTTTGTCTCATTAACTATTCTAACTTAATTGTGTTCTTCAGCTGCCTTTCAGGGACAGTCCAGAGCTGTGATTGTAACTCCAGCACCTTTAAAAAGAGAGGGGATTTTGACGCCAGCCACGTCTCAGTCTAATGTTGCAATTGCACCAGCTGGAATTGTCAGAGTAAGGAGAAGAAAAAAATATATATATTTGTTTTCTAGGCCTGTTATTTGCAAGTAGTTAGAGCCATAATGTGCTCAGGAGGGTAACTAGTCCACTAAATCTCACCTGTTACCCAGAGTATGCATTTATGCATTCAGCATTATGTTTGCTTATTTTTAATTTAGCTACTTTATGGGCCTGGAAGCACTATCTAGTCTTCACAGACTCTGTCTCACACAACAGTAAGATTACAAAGAGGCATGTGTACACAGTACCGTGAATGGGGATGGTTTGTGCTTTTTCTTAATTGTGCAGAAGCTAGAAGGCACCCAGGATGCTCACCTTTCCATTTACATATGGGAAAGTGTGCCTTGAGTATATGAGTGGGTTTCTCAATATGTTGTGTGCAGGAAGATGGAAATAGATTTTAGTATATTACACTGTTGATGTGTTGTAATGCTTCTTTAAGTTATGAAAAGATACTGGTCTCCTGCCAGAAGCCTGACTTCAGTGCCTGCCAATTCCTTATATATTAGCCCTTGTTTTATGTCCTCAGATTGTTAATCATGTTAATAATTTGCTACTTTTAGTGAAAGGCAAGGTAACAAATCTCTCTTCTTTTTCTTTCTTTCTCTCTCTCTCTCCCCTCCCCTTCTCCTTTCTTTCATCCCTTCTCTCCCTCTGCCCCCATCCTCCCCCCCACCCCCCTTCCTGCTCTCTTTTTCTTTCTGTTTTTCTCTGTGCTATTTCTATGCTGTTCCCAGGCTCCCGGGGTGACGGAGTTCCGTAGTAACATTCTGGTTGGTCCAGCACAGCGAGCACCAAGTAGTCAACAAACCCAGTCCACAGTCTCACATCTCTTCTCTCCTAGTGTAGTCCAGGATGTGTTGGAGAAAGGAGAGCAAACCCCTTCCCACTGTAGCAGTTCACAAGTTCCCTCACCTACACCTAGTAAGTTAGAGAGCTGGAAGTGTTCTCTCTCCCCTACACGTGTAAGTGTGTTTCCATTGGTTAGGCAGGGTGTAACTTCTTGAAGGAAAAGCTTTTTAGGCCTTTCTACGCTGCAGCTTTGGTTGCATCCCATTGTTTGCAATTTTGTTATAAACTACTGTGCAGCATTCCCACAAACTGCAATTTTGTGTAAGCGGCTCCTTTTTAAAAGGATGTACTGTCACAGTCACCAAGAAATTAAACCTGTTTGAAAGGCGTCTGTGTAGGAAGTGCTGGATAGGTTTGTGGTTCAGTATCATAACTATGATTTTGATTGGAGGATCTCAGACACAGTCCTTGTTAAAACAGTAGGTAAGTGCAAAGACTCCTTTTGCATGTGTGTCGATGGAGCGGTATCTGCGCTGGTTTTACAGACATACCCTGGATTTGCTGGTAAATGGCTTGTGAGTGTTACTGTCATGCCCCAGGCCATTAGAGCCTCAGATGGGGGAGTCTAGCAGCACGATGGAATTGCAGCCTATGCATTCAACGTGCCTTTGCTGAAGTGTGTGTGTGTGAAAAGAGTATTACATATTAGCCTTGCGCCATGAAATACTAAGCTCTCCCAGCAATCTTGACATTTTCTAGCATGTGGTTGCTGCATCAATGAGTATAATTTGGTTGCCGGCTGCGCTTCAATTCTGAATAGAAATTTCTCAGCGGTTACATTTGCTACAGAAAGTTGTTTGTTAATGTGATTTGTCTTTCTTCCTTTATGAAGGCCGAGACTGTCAGAATTCAGGCCAAGCTTCCCCCTGCACCTCTGAGCAGAGCCCCAGTCCACAGTCTCCCCAGAACAGCTGCTCAGGAAAACCTGCCACTGACCCTAATATGGCTGCATTTAAGGTGTGTGTCCTTTCCTTTGAGGTGCTTTTCTTCTTCACCTTTGTAGCTACTTTTCTGCCCTGATGTCTGAGCATGGACTGGGGAGTAAGTTGTGCTTCAGGAAGGGTGGAGTATTTATGCCTTAGGCTTAGCTTGCACTGCATCTCTGCTGCTCTGTTCAATGTCAGACTTTAATAATCTGCTCTGCTCCTCAGGGTTGTGTCACCAGAGGGGCCAGGTTGAACTGTACTTCTGCAGGTCCTTAAGGTCATGACAGCAGTTCCTGCTGTGGCTCACAGGAGTGTTATGACAGGTCTCAGTTTACTTGGTCAAAGGTTTCAGGCTTAGTTTTCTAAACCGTGGCTTTTTGCCATTGTTCTGTTGGGGATCTTCAGGTCTGCAGGGCTCTGGCCATCGCTGGAGGGGGAGTTCTTGACCTGCTGAGTTACTTACATGTCTCCAGTGATGCTATGCTGCTCCACAAAGAAGCAGCTCCACAGACTCTACAAGTTACAACTGTAAAACACTTCGAGAATTATTGGGGTAAGAACTCGGCGGTCTAGAGATAGCATCTGAAAGCTGGCTGTACCTCACACACAAGCTGACTCTGTCAGACACTTTCTGTGGTGGTGTGAGAAGCTTCTCCACAAAAAAACAGCCAATGCAGGAAAATCTAACACTGTCATTCATTCTATTGTGAAAGGGAGTGTAACAAGCATTTTGCAAGTGCCAACCTCTTTTTGGCTTCTCTGTCTTTCTATACCCTGTGAGTTGGTGTCAGGTTGATTACTCCCAGGGCAGAAAGGTAAGTTTAAACACTTACAGCCTGTGATTGCACTCAGTTCCGGCTCTGTTGCAGAGGAAAATCAGAACTGCTGCTTGCTGAGCATCCTGCAAATTACTCAATAAAGTTTGCAGTTCTTAGTGTGGTGTAAATGCTCACCATCAGTAGTTGCAGCCTGCTCTTGCTGCTAGGAAGTAAGTTAACAAAGGAACAAATTATTAGGACTGGCCGATGGTGGGCAAGTGGCCACTAGATGGAGGAGTGTTATTAAAAGTAAAGGCATTGACATGAGGTAGACTTTAAGGCAATTTAAGCTCACCTGCTTTGACAGGAATTGCTTTGGATAGTACTGTTAGTAACTCCCTTGTAAGACAAGGGAGAAACAGTGATTTTTGACAGTCTCTAGATGTACGTTGTTTTGCTCCTCTGCGTTTTCAGTTAGGCTAAACAGTTCTGTATTGCTGGGTAACATTGTCTTTTCAGTTTGGCAAAGCATAGAAGGCACTGGAAATCTCAGTTCTGCTGGTGAACCTGCATTTTCTGTGGTTTCGAGCAGCCACTTCACATTGTTTGCCTCCATTATAAAATGGGGTGATGGTGAGCTACTGCCAGAAAGCCTAGCTCTGGAGTGCAAACTCCTTATTTTCTTCCAAGAATTTTGGTGGAAACAGCTTCTAAGCTTTTAATGCTACAAATTAAAATGCTAATTCCTGACAAAACCTTTTTCTTCAGGGTAAGCCAGAGTTAAGGATTCTTTTTTCTTTTTTATTTTTGTCAGACTGCTTGTTATATCAGTATACATTATGTATGTACTAGGCATAAATGATACAGACTGTTTTAAACTTAAAGGCTTCCACAAGATCCTAAGTAACTACATGCCTCAAAAATTGGAGTTTAGCTTCAGAAAATGAAATTGTATAACAGTTTTAAAGGATTTCTTACTTTAGGAAGAAGACTTACAAGGTTTGCACTTAAATTTAATACAGTGGATGCTTCTTATTAATAATTTAAATCATTGTTTGCAAATTTATAGTCATATGGCTTTGACTGGGAAGACTGTAAATGTCATAATTCAATAAAAATGACACTGTAAATTTGAATAGCTGAAATAGTCATAGCAGTAGAATGGTAAAGGAGAACTGCATAGACTGAGCTAATTTTATTTATGCAGAATCGAAGAATGAAGCATATTTCAGAACAAAAACGAAGGTTTAACATCAAGATTGGGTTCAGTACTCTGATCAGCTTGGTTTCACCTAACTCCAAGTTGGTAAGTAACTTGGCAGCACTAACAGTTTAATGTGGAATATAAGAAAGAGGCATTCTAAGAAAGACTTGTTAATGAATTTAATCTCTTCACTGTTGACTGTAAATGCCAGTCAGTCAGTGAAGATACTTGAACGGAGGGACTTGGAAAGGGAACGGTGATAAATCCATGGCTTAGAGTCAAAAGAGTGTGTGAAAACACTTCGTCTTAGACATGGTTTTACTGATGCAGCTTCAAATGTTGAACAAGTCTTGGCTGATGAGGTGCTGCAGCTTTAAAGCCAAAAGAAGGAAAGAAGGAAAACTGATCTTTGCAATCCTTGTTATTGGAACCCCAGTAAAGAAGACTTCTGTCATGTTTGCAGCATAAGATAGACCATTCTGTGATTCTATGACTTCTCATTTGTTGAATGGCTTTGTCCAAATTAAGAACATATTCTGGCTGTACTGGTTAATGTAGTTTACTAAATTGAAAAGAAAATAATTGAAACACAGACTTGTCTGCACAACAAAATTCAAAATATCCTTAAAGTACCTTTTGAAACATGGAAAATAGGAAAGCTTATTGTGCAGCCTGTTGATTTGTTGAGATAATTTTTACAGTTTTATGCATATAGGCCATAAGTTGTCAGAATTTCACTTCCTGAATAGCCTGTTTGAAAGGTAATCAGTTTTGAAGACTCAGCTTTAGTAAAATAACAGATTTTTAATTCGTTCCTCAAAATGAAGGGTATTTTTAAAAACATGTGACGTTGTTTCTGTCTCCTTTGGTGATAGCTAGACGGTGTTAACTTCTATTTAATAACTTCAGGTTTCCCAAATCAAATAATCTATATTGTCAACTTCAAACAACACTTTTAACAGCACTATGAATCTGTCAGCAGATGTAGCACATCCTTCAGTACTGAAGTAAGAATTGTAAATATTTTTAAGAGGATAGGTAATCAGATAAAACATTCTAAATTATTAAAATACTTCTTTCAACCAGGTAGCAAAAATATAATTTGTAGAAGAAAACAATCACTGCAACCACATTTCTCTGTACTAGTGTGCAAACAGGAGTTGGAGAAATGAAGAGTTTTGTATTCTCTTAAGTGTTTCACTCT
Organism: Calidris pugnax; assembly: GCF_001431845.1. Taxonomy (NCBI): domain Eukaryota; kingdom Metazoa; phylum Chordata; class Aves; order Charadriiformes; family Scolopacidae; genus Calidris; species Calidris pugnax. The sequence continues at coordinate 1,293,878 of NW_015090783.1, read as the reverse complement.
GTCTGTGTGCTTTTGCACACCGTGAAGGAAACTTAAGAGGTGCTGAAGTGCTTTTCTGGGTGTTAGAGCAGGTTAGGGGCAAACTCTTCTTCTGTCAAGCTTTGTTCCAGAAAGTGAGCTCTATGTTTGTGTTTGGTCTAGATCAGCCATGCAATCACGCTCCAGAAAACAGTAGAATATATCGCTAAACTACAGCAGGAAAGAACGCAGACGCAAGAGGAAACCAGGCGCCTTCGGGAAGAAATCGAGGAGCTAAATGCTGCCATCATGTGAGATTTGGGGAAATTTCTGTAATGAAGCAGAGCAGCTTGAATGTTGCTCTGGCTAGCAACAGGGGATGTTTGTCTCAGGTGTCATGCCAAACAACACATGGGTATTGAACAGAAGTAGGATTGCTACTTCCCAAAAGAAGCAGAATTGCTGTGGGATGGGCATTGGTAGGAAACTGTGTGGATTTTCAGCAAGCTCTGATCATGAATGCACAATAGTGGCAACATCAGAAAAGATGCATCAGATCAGTGAGAATAATTCTGAGAAGAAGCCACTGATGATGTTCTTTTTAAATCTGTGCTCACTGGGTGATCCAACACTCTTATTCTTCATGATGGCTTTGCTGCAGTTTTCTTTCCAAATGCAGCCAATTTGTATAGGAAAATGTGGTAGAGTACGTAAGACACAGGACTTGGAATGAAGGAGCTTGCCACTGGCTGAACATAGTTCTGAGAAGTCACTTCACCTTCCTGGTGCCTCAGTTTCCTCTGTGGGTTTATGATAGCCATGTACTATTGCAAAGCATGTGGAGAACCCCAGTGGTTTTTCTTCTGTCAACAGAAGTGTCAGGCTTAGGTATTACATTAGACTTGTCAGCAAATCAAAATCTTTTTATTTTTCTTTAAAAGTATGATGAGATCTGTATGATGACAAAACAATTGGTTTTATTTTAAATTGATCTGTTTCTTAAGAATCTCTGTAACGTTTTCTTCTGTAACATTGCTCAGGAGCCAACTGTAAATTTTTCCTTGACTCCTAATGTGCCTTTTTCTAATTGGACGCCAAAACCTACTTTGTTCTTTGTTACACTTTGTTTTCAGTTTTGTTGCTTGTAATAAGAAATGTGTAGCAGTTTGAGAAATTTCTTTGCTGCATGAATATAGACAAAATTGATGGGAAAACAGTACGTATTCCTGGCTATAACAATTACATTCTGGAGGGTCATGCACTGGGAAGCTGCCTCGGTCAGGGATACTGGGGATACACGCATTTCTGTTGCCATAATTTAGTCTGGAAGAGAGTTATGTCCTTTCTGGTGGGGATTCTGACCTCAGAACAATATCTCTTCAGTTCTTGTCAACAGCAGCTCCCTGCTACTGGAGTTCCGGTGACACGGCAAAGATTTGACAACATGAAGAGGATGTTTGATGAGTATGTGAGAAGCAGGACCCTGCAAAACTGGAAGTTTTGGATCGTATCCTTTTATATTAACCTGCTGAACTTGAGGTTTGGTACAACTAGTATAACTAGAGCCAAAAACTGGATTCTGATGCTTTGACTTTAAGCCAAGTTATTTAAATAACATATGTCCTCAGCTTTCATTCTCATCTCTATATGGATATGAATCCTTGCCACATAGGTTGTTGTGAGGCAGAACTTGTTCAATTTAAAGTATGGGAGTTAACTTGAAAGTAAAATGCAATACAAAGGCAAGGTTTTCTTGGTGGGTTATTGTACTGCAAAAAAAAAGTTAAATGGGATGCTTCTACAACTGTAGCTCTTTTAGTCTTTTGGAAAAACTGAACAGAAAATAACAAAGATTTCAGGAAAAAAAATATTACAATTACTGAAACTGTTGCAGTGGCAATTTTAAAAACTTAAATGTTTCTCTTTTTTCCTTTTTTCCTTTTTTTTTCCAATTTTCTGTTTGTCTGTTGTTAAAACACTGAATCAACTTAGTTTCTCTCTGCTTCTCCAATGCTAGCAGCTGTGCTTGTGGGCAAATGATAGCGCAGGAGCTAGAAAGGCACAGACAGAATGAAGCCAAGTTGGCTGCACTTGTGCTCTGCTGTATAGACTTAACTAGTTTGGATGAAACATTATCAGCTTGAAGCAGTTCAGGGATGTTAGTAATTAGCAATGAGCAGTAGTGTTAACGTTCCCTTTTCCCATTAAACTTCATATATTCGTATAGCTATTTATTTGCACTTTATATTTTGTATGTCTGATTTCACGGATTTGTCAAGAGTTAGAAGTCACCTCTAGAGATCATCTAGTCCAACTCCCCTGCTAAAGCAGGATTGCCCAGAGCACATCACTCAGGCGTGCATTAAGGTGGGTCTTGAAAATCTCCAGAGAAGGGGACTCCACGACCTCTCTCGGCAGCCTGTTCCAGTGTTCTGTGATAGTTAGTTTCCTCTACCTAGATAATCTGAGTATATACATGTATGCTTGTGCATGCGTGAACTACAGCATTTTTAATACTTTGATATGTGAAAATACTTTCTTTGCTATTTCCTGGTTTATGTTGGCCCTAGAAAGACACTCTTCCTTGTAGCATCCCTTTAGGAAACAATTCTTAGCAAGATCTTATGCAGTCTCTAATAACTTAGAACTTATGGAACACAACTGTGGAACTCTGGAGCAATTTCAAGTGAATTACAAAAATAGAGGTCTTTAATACAACAATGAAAGTTATTATTTAAAGATAATTCTGGGCTTTGCAGTATTTGGGGAAAGACAAAAGCTTCTGCAGTTGGTGAAAGAGAAGGTTGGAAGGCAAAGGAATATTCCCAAAATTCTCGTTGTAAGACAGGATGTAACTGTGGTGGAACAGTTGTTATAACAGCTGGATTGAATCCTTAACACATGCTGAAATGTTTCAGAGTCTCTTGCAGTAAAAGCTGACAAAGGCCAGGGGTGAGTTCTAATAATACTAAAAAAGTCTCCTCCTTATGAAATGACTGTAAGAGATAGAAGGGCAGTTTCATTCCAAGTATGAAAATACCGTAGTTTCTCTTGTGCATAGGAGGGAAATGAGTAATCTGGTCTACTAGAGATAACCCAGGAATAGAATACTCTTGAATATTAGAATATCGATAAAATAATACCCATGTTGTTCTTCCAGTCACTCTGTAAAAGGGCATGCAAATTCCCTCGAGTATTCCAGGCAGTTGTTAGACCTGTCTGGATTGTCCGAGAAAGATGAGGGTACATGACAATGCTGAGATTGATTTGGGCCAGATTCTCACATACTTCTGATTGTAGTCAGAAAATCCCATCTGGAGTAACATGGTAAAACTACAGATTCTGAGCCTTCAGATGAATTTTATCATCCAACCAGCTTTTGCAATAAATGTACCTGTAAGTTGGAACCTACTTGGTGAATTACCATGGCGATGTCATAACAAGCGGTTTTGAGTGTCCGTTCCAGGAAAGCTCATCTGAAAGCCTGAGAGCTGAGGCCAACTGAGGCTTATGGTGATGCTCAGTATGTTTTAATACACTACAGGCTAAGAATTCTGTCTGCTCCTTTTCTGCCAGGAAGGTTATTACCAACTCCAGGCCCATCCTTCCAAGCCATGACAATAGAGAACCAAAAGGAAAGCCTGAGAGTCCTCAGCTTGCTACTGTTCTGGTCCACATAGATGTAGATCAGCAAGTCTGGTCCTTGTTGTGGGAATCCTTGCCACACTGTTGATTGTGTCTGAGAATACGCTTATGAACTTAGAGGTCTTTGTTTAGCTGCAGTAGCAGAAATACTGAGTGTTTGCTGAAAAATCTGCCTGAGAAATTGGCTGAATACTGCATTGTTGGCCTGTGCTGGACTCATTATTGCCAAGTACTCCACCTTGGATGCATCAGTAGTGTGCTGTGGAAAGTCGTATGGTTGCACTAAAGCTTCTATATCCTTTTGCTATGAAAACATCATTTTTACATTAAAAAAGGTGGCAATGAAGAAATTGAATAAATTATGTATATGTAGAAGTTTCAGATACTCATGTACTTGCAGCAGTGCCACAGCGTGCAGTTGGTTTGTGAGAGATCAGGTGAGTTGTACAGGAATTTTGCAACAAATAGGAGCATCACTAGGAACTGAAGTTCCATTTTTTCCTTTTTCTTAGTGTTACAAATTTCAAAAAAATATTTTTTGAAATGTTGCAATCTCTCTCATAGTTGAAGTCCGTTGTTTTCTCTGCAGACTGAGCTGTACTAGCTTTTCCCATTAAATGTTTTGAACTCTTCCTTTGTTGTCTCCCTTAACGTTTGATGATTTACAGTTCAGCATTATTATTAAGCCATTGTTTGAGTCCTTCAATGGGATGGTTTCCACAAGAAGCTTTAAGGATCTGAATCAAACTGTAATGGCCTGGTTGGATCAGCACTGTTCTCTTCCTGTTCTGAGGCCAAGTAAGTGAATCATTGAATTTTCTGGGTTGGAAGGGACCTTTAAGATCATCTAGTCCAGCCATCAACCTAACTCTGATAAAAATCATCACTAAATCATGTTCCTAAGCACTATGTCAACCCGTCTTTTAAATACCTCCAGGGATGGTGCCTCAGCCACTTCCCTGGGCAGCCCGTCGCATTGCTTAATAGCCCTTTGAGTGTAAATTTTTTTCCTTATATCCAATCTGAACCTCCCTTGGCGCAACTTGAGGCCATTTCCTCTTGTCCTATCGCCTGTGACTTGGGAATTTCTATCCAGCAGTTATTCCAGCTCATAGGAAGTGAAACCATATAGAATACCATTTCTTGAAAGTCAGGTGATGACAAAGAAAGCACATGATGCTGGATATGACTTCCTTTTTATTATCTCAGCAGAAAAATAAGAGCCTTTTTTGACTGTGAAGATGCTCGGTTGCATGCTTGACACTGAAGAGAAACAAAAGCCAAATTCCTGAGTATAGATAGCACAATTCAAACAGTCTTAGGCTGCATGTATACTTCAAATACTCCACTCTAGTTGGAGTAAGTTGGCAGTGTGATTTATCTCGTTATGAAGGAAGACTTCTGAGATTTGTGTTTGGCTTTGCAATGACCTTCTGTTCAGGCATGATTGCTTGATCCTTTCCCCCTTGCAATTCAGCAAGCATTTACATTTACAGTTTTGATTGCCAAGTGGTACTTTTTTTCAGAAGAAATAGATTTTTTTTAAAAAAAAAAAAAAAAGTTTTACATCTCCATTTCTTGTTCCCTGGGCACAGTTCTTGCACGTCTCTGTCGCTGTGGGTGGAGGTGTGCATGGTTTGCAGAAGTATTTCCATAATTCTGTCATGCCTACCAGCCTTGCAGCACCTGGACGCAATCCCTGATGGATCTGTTTGCAGTCAGACTAATGGCTTTTCTTTATATTTTTCTGACTTTTTTTTTATAGTGGTGCTGAACACCCTCCGGCATCTAAGTACAACCACCTCAATTCTGTCAGATCCATCCTGCCTGCCAGAGCAAGCGGCCGAGGCAGTTATCAAGATGAACAAAACAGCTGGTGAAACCTAACAACCAAAGACACTGAGTTACTTAATACAAGGGGTGGAGAACCTGCCGGTCTGGCAGCCTGGCGAGTCTCCTTTCAGTTGATGCACTTTAGAAAGAATTCACTCCATCACCCGAGACGTTGTGCAGGGCATCTGGCTCTGCCTTCAGAATATGTGGAAGTGTGACGCAACGTTGTCGTAACGTTTTGATTCCTCTTCAGTGCTGTGCTGTATACTCCATTAAGTGAGAAAAACACCAAGCTCAGGTAAATTTAGCAGGTTTGAGTCCTGCAGGCAGCAATATATCTCCATCAATGCAGCATGCATCTATATGCAACAAACATATTTCTATGAAACAACTTCAAGTATGAAGTTCTCTGAAGTGTAAATCTTGTACACCAAGGAATGTTCTCTTAAAGGGGAAATATACTTTCGATTTCATGAAACAAAATGTGCTTTTTATTTTGTTTTCTGGTATTCAGTTCCATTTGTTTTACTTGAATAGTGAAAATTGTTACACAGGATCATGTTAAAAACCAAAGGAGGAGAAAAATCTGTCAATGATGTCAACTCGTGGCAAAAATACTAGAATTAAAATCTCAGGCTGTGTTTTTTGTATTTTTATTTTAATGAGTGTATCATTGCATATGATCAGCTTCAAGACATGCTTTATTTTATAGCAAATAAAGTAGCCAATTTTTATTATTTTTCCTGATATAGCCATTGCAAGTGAGTAGCAGGCTGTGCAGTAAGTGCAAGAAAGCAGTTTTAGATTGCATCAATTCTGCAATTCGGATAGATAAATGAATTTCATACCCATTTAATCTATGAACTGTTTTCTTGCACTCTGCAGAGTTCAGCTGCCTTCCTCATAAAACGTGCACATATGAAACACATCCATAGATAAATGTAGTACCGCTTCAGAGAGAAGAATTGAGTTTGTAATGTTAAGAAATTGGCTTTTTTGTTATCTCAGAAACTATATCAAACCACATGGACTTGTAGTCAGTTCTTTGCTTCTTTGTCTTTTTTGCTTGTTCTTTTTGGCTTCTATCTGAAAAACCTGAAGGACTTAGCTAAATTTGATCTGTATGGGAAGGTTACATTCAACATGAATTATAAAACATATGAAAATATGTTTAAAACCCAAAATACCACGTAACATTTTTCTGTGATGGTCTCAGCAAGTGCTGTCCTCTGCAGCAGGTAAACGTAGTCTCATTACAGCAGTGATTGTCCGTCCTGAGGCAGCGCTGGGGTGTTCATTCTGGCTGATTGTTCATGGTCTGGAATGCTCCTGTGACCCTCGTAATTCCACTCATTACTTGATTTGGATTCTCAAGAGCTATGCAAACTGTGGGCAACGTTTCCCTTGTACCTCCTCTGAGCTGTTTCCTTCCAGTTTCAAAGGCAGGCTGCCTGGAGGGGATTAGCAGGCTGTCACAGTGCTAAAATGAGCAGCTAAAACATTTGGGCATTGCAGATGCTGAAATGGGGTCAGTAGGTTCTCCTTTGGGGGATGTAGGCTTTTCTCAGCGTTGTCCCCAATCTTCACCACTTGGTGGGCCAAAGTTTAAAAAGAAACAATAGGCCTGGGGAGTAGGACTGAGCACGGGGAGAATTTTCTTTCTTCTTTGTCCTGAGATTTTGCAGCTAATGGCTTTCATTGCAGAGTTTGCTTATGTCTGAGCAGGACTGGAGCAAGAAGGAAGCATGAGAGGTTAACCCCAGCGCCCTCTCCCCGAGTAGAGGTACTGTGAGTTGAGGGACTTGGGGCTGAAGGGGACTGCTGGAGGGGGAAAGGAGCTGAAAGGGAAGTCAAAATGCCATGATCTAAGTACCAAAATACCTTTCTTTAACTGTGCAAACAATGCTCTCTCTTTTTTTATTTTTTTGGTTTTTTTTCTCAGTAGATCTGATATATCATTTGACGTTTGTGGCACATCTGAAAACCTGTGTCCCTGTGATAGAACCAACAAAAATCCAGGCCAGCTAAGGAATGGTTTGTTGAAATAGTGTATAAAAATTGGCATAGTAATTAAATAGCGAGTAGATTTTCTGGGGGGAAGTAGTATCTATGTCTCTCATACGTAATGTTGTAATCCATTAAGCAATATTCTTTAGGATGCGTCTGGATAAAAAGTGTTAAGTGTAAATTCCTTTTTAAATCAGTGCTTTAAATCCTCCCATTTTTATCATTTATTGTGAACTTGATTTCAGTAAAGTCATTTAACACTGTGATTAAGTGGGGAGCATCCCTCGAGTTTTCTTTACTGGGCTATCTCACTGAGATGCGTAGATATCTACATGCATATTTGCATGTAAAAAATATATGTATCCGGTTTTCTAGGAAAAAAGTAGGCAAATTGTCCAAGAACAAACCCACTTGTGTTTTTGCTGTACTTTTCAGATGAACAGATTCTGTAATGCCTCCACTGCAGCGTGGTCTCCTGCTTGTCAGGCAATGATTGTGCTTGATTTTTACCATTACTAGTATCAAAGATGTTAGAGTTTGGTCTCAACAAGCAAAGTGCACTGCAAGCATACTTCAGAGCCCAAGGAAGTCTGAGGACTTCTAAGCTTAAATCCTGACATTTCAGGTCTCACTGAAAAGGACCTTTCAGCTCAGTGTGACTGAAGTGCTAAAAATTTTGCCCACTAGCAGTTTTTATCTGAATGTTGATGGAAAAAACACCATCAGCTGTTACAATTGGAGGGAAGGTGCTTATTTTAATAACTTCTAGTGAAGAAACAAGCTCATGGGGCTATTAAAAGACTGCAAATCTTGACATAGTAAAGAGAAAAAAAATAAATCCAAGGTTGCTTACTTAGGCAAAAGTGTAGGAGGGAGGGAAGGAAAAGTGAAAAGATACTTTCCATGTAGTGCAGTTATCAGAAATCATGTGGCTGCTCTTTGAAGCAGTGATTCAGTGTGGTTTTGTCACACTATTATTGCGAATCAGAATTCTTTTATCAGTCAACCTTTTGAGAGGTGTGATTTCACTTCATTTGGAAACACAGAAAGAAAAATGTCTCACATCTGCACAGTAGAAATATTGAGGATCAGTATGAAAAGAGATTGACCACATATTTAATTAATTCCCACATAGTTTTCCACTTTATTTTCCACTATATTTTAACTCCTTAGTCTGGTTGTCTTACCCAATGAGGAATCTAAATACTATATTTCTTTACTAAAAAGTTTAGTAATGCTTTCTCCCCTAATTTAAGTGGTCCTCAGTGTCACCAAAGTATACTTAAGCAAGCAAAACACACGGTGCCTATACTCTACACAGAATTACAGATGATGCATGTCTGTGTTCAGTGAATTGGTGCTAAACTTTTAAAGGATCCCCATATAATTGAATACAAGTCATATTCAGTCAAATCCAATGTATTTCACTCAATAAGGGAGTGGCTAGATCAAATATTTATGGCCTGTGATATGCACAAAGTCAAACTGAGGTTGTCTAGTGGCTCCTTCTGACCTTGAATTCTATGAATCAGTATTTTGTAGATGGCCCCCACAAGACAAGCTCTGGAGAAGCTGTGTGTTATCTGATGTAGTTACTAGGTTTATATGATGCTCCCTGTTAGCACGAGGAATAAGTGGTGAAAGTTCAGGAGCAAATTAGAACTGAATCTAGTGGCTCCTTCTGACCTTGAATTCTATAAATCAGTATTTTGTAGACAGCGCCCACAAGACAAGCTCTGGAGAAGCTGTGTGTTATCTGATGTAGTTACTAGGTTTATATGATGCTCCCTGTTAGCACGAGGAATAAGTGGTGAAAGTTCAGGAGCAAATTAGAACTGAAAGAATTAAGGAGTAGTATGAACACAGACATGAACACAGTATGCTTCATCTTGACAAAAGAATTAAGGAGTAGTATGAACACAGACAAGTGTATGCTTCATCTTGATGGTCTGATTTATGCACAAAACCAAAGGATTCTTAATGAATACCATTTGACCTGACTGGCATATTCTTCCATGCTTTTCTAGACCCCTGGGGAAGTCTTCCCTGAAGGGAGAGTTACTAGAATGTTTCCATCTGTGCCTTAGATCTTGGTGTCCTGTATGCATTTGATTTATCTTAAGTCATACATTCTTCCCCTTAATACAGTGCTATGTGGAAAATTCAGTGAATTGACAAAGTGGGGCTTCCCTGGGTTTTAAGAGGATTTTATCTGCGTGGCATTACTGTGTCCCTTTCAAACCGAGATTGTGAAAAATTGTGTGTATGTATGGAAAAAATTGCATCCTTCCTGCTGACTTAACTGTCCTCCCCTCCCAGGTACACACGCACATAGGCAGACATGTACATGCTGTCATACCAGAAGTTTAACAGAAACTCATTAAATACACAAATCCGTAAGTCTCTGAACACAGAATGACTTGAAAAGACAAAGGGCTGACAAATTGCATTGGAAAATAACATCCCTTTACTTTGTATCTTCAGGAGTTTTTTACATTCCCTTGAGAGAGTGTGTGTGTCTGTGCGTGTGTGTCTATGCGTTTGTGGCAGAGGTGAGAGAGGCAGGTAAATTTTGTTTCATTTGCTTTTAAAGCCCAAAACTCCTGAAGAGCAGTTTGAGAACACAAGAGGGAATTTGACTGCAGAAACATTCAGTAAGATAATGCTCTTGTAGTACAAAATATTTGAATGCTACTTCACTTTATTTCTGGAGTGAATAATTCTTGCCTTGATGTTGCTAAATAGAAGATACTGTTGAAAATAGGTTGGGTTGTTAACTATTTTGACCATTTTCTTTCTTTCTTTCTTTTATGGTTGCTTTCCACCTTTATTGCATGGAGAAACACTCAAAATCAAAAGGCTGATGATACCTGTTTCAGGTGCTTTAGGGATTCAGTCATATCAGTCTCAAAGGGTATGGACAACTGTTGATGACTTTTAGGAGGTTTTTTGATTAGGTGAGACAACAGGAGTTTTCCTATTACTCCTCCTCAATTTATACACTTAAGTTTCAGAGGAGATCGTTTGTTATGGTTTTTTTTTTTTTCTTTTATAGGGCCCCAATATTGTTACCACAACATCAGTTAAGGCATCAGGTTTCCTTCTGTTTCATTCTTGGTTGGATTTCATGCTTGTTTATTGTGTTAGAGCAGAAGTGGTAGTACCAAATTGTAGAATGAGCTGTAAAACTTGATTCAGTTACAAAGAAACACATATTAGGTGTATAATAGAATGACTTTCTAGCCATTGTCTGAACTGCTTTTATATCTGAACTTTTCCAACGTGAATAAAGATTTGAATCAAAAGATACCAATGTTAGGAGCAAGCCTTTTAAATAACAACACAATGAATAAATTGCTCTTTTTCTTCTTCTAACCTTGTATTTAAATGTGTTTTAAGTGAATGGAGTTCGTTCTTGTTAAAAAGAAAAAGCTTGGAGATATGAGGACTTCAGGTTGTGCTCTTGCTTTGCCTAGGTTTCCTGTTCTGTTGCATGACACAACTTCTGTTGTGCTGTTGATATGTAGCACTTTTCAGTAGGTCTGTTAAATTGTGCAATGCATTTTTTATATTTACAACCAAAACAATAAAGGTTATTTTTTGGAAGAAACTGGTTGCAATGCCTTTATTTTGTAACTAGATGTGGGGAAGTGGTATGTGGAATTGTTCCTAGACCAGGACCGGCACCTGCTGTCCTTTTTGCAGCTCTGAGAGGTGACAAGGGCTTGGTTTGCTGTTAGCAATGCTGAAGTTACCCCTTTGGGATTGGTGTGTTTGGCTTTCCATTGCCAGGCTTGAGTCCCCTGTTGAGTTGCTGAAGCTTTTCTAGAAACTCATTGTCTCTTGGCCCTTCTTAACTGAAAGAATCAACTCACTCTGGGACTACAAGTGACTTCCTTTTCTCGTGCGTTGGCCACCAGGCTGTATTTGCTCTGGGCTGGGTTGTTCCCTGTCTCACCAGAGTAAGTGTGAGCCAGGTTAGCAAAAATTGAAAATCACTCTTCTGTAGTCAATACCACTCCCTTTCACTGAGAGCAGGTTAGAGACTGGGAAAGAATGGGTAAAGTACCATCTCCATAAGTCCAGGTGTCTGCAGAGTGTACATGTTTCTTCACCCTAAATAACCCGTAACTTTCACATTTTGCATAACATAATTTTCCAAATGTATTGATGTTCCAATGTGTTCCTAAAGTGTTAAGACCAGTGAGAGTGAGCTCTTTTGACAAAACTAAGCAAACATCTATTTATTTTTGTACCTACAGGCTAGTAATTCAAAGGTAGCCCTGGTATTTCTCTGGGACAGGTAAAGCTCTTAGGCCTGTAGGGGCTGCTTCAATGCCTTCAGCCCTGATGGTCTCATTTTCTTGCAGACTTGGATTTGGGGCGCTTGGCTGACATTCTGCCTGGACAGTGGACCTCACAGAGCAGCACTGAGATTGGATAACACGGTATTCCCATGGAACTGATGTCAGTGTTAGGCACTGAGCTGCTTAAGTCCATATGAAAAATGGAACAAATGGTATTTCATCTTTGCCTTTAATGACTTTTTTTTTTTTTTTTTTCCTCGGTAGGACACTCCAGCTCTCTGGGCTTCAGTTGTCAGTCACCTCATTGGTGTATTGGATTTTCTTACCTAGTTGGAAGCAGTATTGGGTGACTGAGACTCCAGTTGAAGTGAAAGGTAGTAGATGAGGGAAAAGATTTTAAAATGATTGCACAATGAAGTGAAAGGTAGTAGATGAGGGAAAAGAGGGGTTTTATTTTAAAATGACTGCACAGGAGTTGATGCTTGTTAATCTCACCCTTGTGATTGATGGCTTTGACTTAATACAGCTTATGAGAACTTTTCATGAGTTAGGTCTGTGGTTCCAGGAGAAGGAATAACTGTTTTCTTACTCCATTTGCATTTAATTTTTTTAGAATCTCTATCTTAATCTCACATAAAGCATTTCAGTAGAAGGCAGTGATTCTTCACTGCTATTTAAACACTCTTGACCAAGCGTATAGCAGTGATGTTATCAAACCTTTCTGAGAGGAACGGTGCTATTTAAACAGAGATTAAAGCAACACTTTGCTCTTGACAAAGCATAGAAATGCCAATGCTAATGCAATGATGTTATCAAACTTCTTGGGAGGAAGCTGTGCCTGGACAGCACTGTTTCTTTACTGCTGATTTTGTGGCTATTTCAGTGAGGCTGATATGACTGTTGCTGATATGCCAAGAGATAGTTATTGAAATGGCTTCTTTTTGTGGGTGGTTCTGTTAATCCTTAAACAGTGCCAGAAGTGGACCTACAATTGCTCGATGGAAATTAATGCCAAATGAAATCACTGCTGAAGGGAATTGGCACTTCAATGGGCAAACAGCTCAGGGCTCTCTTTATATGTACAAGAATGGAAAGCAATGCTCACTAGATTTATTTTTTTTTTATTATTATTGTTTTGTTTAACCTGTATTTACCCTCAGGAGCTTTTCTATGGCTATTGTCATCCTTGAGGACTTTCTCCTCCTGAGTGTGCTCATCACAGGAGGTGGGCAGACATTGAATAGTTGGGTGTTGGGGAAGTTCCCTGTGTGCAAACACAGAGTAGTCACTGTTGTCATCCAGAGAGGTGCTTAATGTGTTCTTATCTCAGAACAAGGTGTGTGTGTTGCAAACACTGATGCCTTTCCATGACAAAATGGAAACAAACCCACAAAAGGTTAGACTCGTCACATCCTGAAGTCCTGCTGCTGCCTGTGCTTATGACACGTCTTACAAAGCCCACAGGTGACTCCTCCATCTCAAATTTCTCATGCGTCTTGAAAGCCAATGGCTTCATTTTCAGTCAGGATAAATGGGGAACTGCTTGTCAAGAAAACTTTGCTGGTGACCACCTCATTATCTCACAGCAGAGATCCACCGTGTGGCACAGGGGTATGCCCCCAGCTTCCAGCCCTCCAGGGCTGAGGAGGATTTATCTGAGCCCTGACAATCCTGCACCAGGAAAGCTGCAGATCTGCAGATGTTCTGTCTGGAGTTGGCAGCCTTCTCCTCTTGGGAGTGACTTGTCTGAGCCTTTCTCTGTGAATGGTCAAGTCATCTTTTGAGCATCTCTGGCCTTCAGCATGAGCTTTTGAGCGCTCTGCCCTGGGCGTGGGCAGCAGAGGTCCTGAGAATCTCTTGCAAAGGAGGCCACATGACCACCTCTGCATGAGGGCCAGTGTTGGCTCTGACGTCTTCTCTTTACTGAGTGGTCCAAGCTCAGTCACTCCATGTGACTCTAACAAGTAGGAAGAGCTTTTCAAAGCAGCAGCCCCTACATCCACCCAAGGTTGGCAGGGAACCAACAGTATCGTGATAGTTGAAAGGGTGGTACCTGATCAGCCACACATCCTCAGGATGCCTACAGAACCTAAATAAGCTGTCTGACAACATCAGTAGCTGTTTGCTCTATGAGCTTGCAGAAATGAATGCAATGCAGATGTCAGAAGTGCTTTTGTGATAGTTGTGTCACTTTGTGCATCAGACCATTTGCAGTTGCTATTTCTGTCGTCTTCAGGTTGCATTTCCCGTGACGTGAATTGGGACAGACCATCTGACTCACTTGAACATCTTGTTTGAGTTTCTGAGGAAACCTGTTTTCCTTTCCAAGGAAAACACTGCCATTTAGCTATTTACATATTCAGAAGGTGAAAGAAAAAAGGTGCATGAGAGGAGAAACCACAGGGAGTGGCCCTGGGTAATCCACTGGTTTAGCAAAGTTTAAGTGCTTTGTGTCAACTGTTGGAAATGGTGGTGTCTAAGCCCTCAGGATGTGTGTGTCTTCCTGCTTGTAGTGGTTTGCTGACCATACCTGATAAGGTCAGCAGATGTTGCTTCTGCCTTGGGGATAAGCACATCCCTAGACGGTGATCCTTTTCCATTCATGCTTTATTAAAAATTAAGGATGTGAGGTTGGAATTGCACCTTTTGAACCCAGGAAAAATTGGTAGACCTGAAATTAAGCAGAGTGATGTGAGAGTGCCCCAGCCACCAGTGTGGGCTTCTCACAGGGCTTGTTAGCACTGAGGCTTCCAGGACTGGTGGGTGCCTTTCTGATGCCGAAGATACCATGAATGAATACTCAGATTTGGGCTCACCATGTTTGCACAAACCCCACAGGTCAAAGAGGTGGTTTATTCTGAATTCTTTGAATTCAAGGTGAGCTAGTGTGGCACTAACAAAGAGGGAGCTGTGCTATTTAACATCAGAAACCAGAGTAACGGTCTCAGATCTGCCCGCATCCTTCTGCCTGTCACCACTACGTGACATGTCCATGGTGGTGTCTCAAGTTGGTTCCATTTGGGAGGAATTCTTCCCCTGGCTGTAGCAAGGAGCTTGGTCCCTCTGTTCCTCTTGGGAAACTAACATACTTTTCTAGGGCCGCCCCAGACTAGTGCTTTTTTGGGACAAACATGACTCAGTTGATGTCAAGAGGCCCCTCTTCCTGGAGAAGTCTGGGCAGAACAGGGCCAGTTCTCCAGCTTCATCAACACTAGTGACACCATCTTGAAGAACCACCGCATCAGAAGGGTGAGTTGGGCACCGATGTATTTGCATTGAGGTGATTTGGAAGGAGGGTGGAGGAGATGAACTGATACCAAAATCCCTCTCTCCAGCCCCTCTTGGGCTTTTCACAGCCTCGCAGAGGAGGAGCACTGGTGCCACTGGAATGCAGGGGCTCAATCCAGCTGCAATTCCCTGGACATTCAGAGCACAAATCTGAATACTCCTGAGCAAAGTCAACCCTGCAGAGGGCTGTGTGCTGGTATGGGCCACCACTAATGAACACAGGGGGTGGTGCAGAAACAGGAGCAATCCTTTACTTGTGCTTTAAGTGGATGTTCCAAGTCAAATTATTTTGTTTTATAGATAAATAATGTCATTTTTTGGAACTGTTTTTTTTTTTAATATATAATTTTGGAACTGATTCTAATGCTTAGACTGCCTCCAACTTTGGTAATTTAGACTCAAATAATTGTATTATTTTTATTATTATTATTAACCTTCCTGTTATTTGGGATAATGAGGAGTTGATTAAAAAAAAGGAAAACAATTATATGACAAGTCCTGCTGCTCCTAGACCATTCGAGTGTCTTTGCTGTGTTAATTAGCTCAGCCTCGTTTCAGTGCAATGGTTGTGTCTGAGCTAATGAGCATGTTTCCAGCAGAGCTGGTGCTGGCTGTGAACCATGAAAACTTGTAAACCCAAACCCGACTCTGGAGCCGTGATGCAGAATTCAGCCTTCAGAAGCAGAGGCTGATTAGAAAACAATTTATCCACTAGTGGATCCAAATGAGAAACCAGTTGGAATTTTAAGAAACAAAACTGCTTCATGTCTATGATTAGAAACAAATGGGAAAAGAGAATGTGCAATATTGATGCTTCTAGTATCTTTAATGTAAGGACCAGAAACAACTAGTTAATTTGCTGTTTAATAAAACACTAGGTTTTCAGTGCAAAAATATTGTAAAAAAGAATTACATAGTAAAAAAAGAATCCACCATTATTAGTTTAATTTCATTTTATTTTAAATTCCAGGTTTTATCCAAATACAATGACAGAAAATGAGTAAAGCCATTCACCTACTAAGTAGCAAATACATCATGCATCCCTTTCACTATTAAAATATAAAAGTTAAAAAACTAAATAAATATATGTAAACTATATAATTGCTTAAATAAATTTATTAAAATAGAGGTATTACATAAATTTATAAATACAATTAACTAGCAAATAAATAGAAAATCGGTCTACTGACAACCAACTTTTCTTTTGAAAAAAGTAATTGCAAGATAAAAATATAAATAACATTAAAATTACTGAAATCATGCTTTCCTGTTTGCTTAATTATTTCACGATTGGTTAATTAAATCACCCTGAGTTACATCAGTCCATCCTTGTTATTCGCTGTTGCAAATAAAACAGTATAAATAATTTTAGAATAAATATGTTCAATAATTTAAGACATTCATCCTTTAAATTAAATTTAAATGAAACTAGATAATGTAGTTATAACATGTAGAATAGCAAATACATTATCAATGTTGTTCCTGGCATCAAAGCAATCACCTAACTACTGCCAGGGCACATGTAGCCAAGCGTCTAGTATCTTCCAGTTATTTTTTTTTCATCCTGGCATATCACATTTCTGCTCAAGAGTATATTTGTGTTGTATTTTGCATAAATTGTTCATATTTCTTCAAAACCCACCAGATATATGTCTTCCTCTGTGCTATTTTCATCCTCTGGACCTGGCTGTGATCCATCTGAGGAAGGTCCTTGTCCTTGCAGGTGTAAAGCGCGGCTCGTTCGCTCAGCGTCACATTTAGCTGATTGATACTTGCGTTGACCAACCGAGTTAAATTCTTGCCACAGATTAATTCTATATCGCTTCTCACGTTTTGCAAAATGTTGTGGAAAATGTGGAGAGTGCAGCAATCTGCAGCAAAAGCACGGCATTCAGGTATTTTCTTCACCATGTCTTGGGCTTGGGAGTCGGCAGTTATCCAGTGCAGAGTTTTGGGTGTTACAGAGCTGCACGCGTCCTGGAGGGGAGGAAGAGGAGAGAGACATTATTAATCTTTACACTTTTCCCGGTAGTTCCTTCGTGTTTGAATGTCTGGGCCCATACACACCAGTCTTTCAGTTTTTGTGTGCTTGGAGGTATTTTGTTATTGTTCAATAGCTGTATTAACACCTCTACTCCTTTTATCGAGTAGGTATTGCACACTGTCTGTGCCAGTACTTTCTGTCTTAACAGCCTGCTTGGCTTTGTTTTCAGCTTTTCTAAGTCTTTTTTTTTTTTTTTTTTTTTTTTTTTAAATTTGCCATATGGGCAAAATCTACTCCTGCAAGAGATTTTCTTTGACCTGAGCATATTTTCATCTGTTTCAGCAGAAGCGGTTTTGATTTCAAGAATGGATTCAGGAAAAATGTTTACATTTTTTTTTTTTTTTTTTTTTTTTAATTTACCATATGGGCAAAATCTTCTCCTGCAAGAGATTTTCTTTGACCTGAGCATATTTTCATCTGTTTCAGCAGAAGCGGTTTTGATTTCAAGAATGGATTCAGGAAAAATGTTTACATTGGTTTTTATCAATGTACTCTTGGGAACGCGTTCCCCAGGAATTGAGTTCTCTGAGTTTATTGTCTCTGAGGAAAGGATGGACTGAGCAGGATTTTCAGCAGAAATGCTTCTGACTGCTCTACTACTAGGATCAGACCAAAGAGCAAGGTAATTCTCTTCCTATTTCCAGTGATCTGACCAGTTTCATTCAAAAAGATGCCTGCCTCAAGCCTAGCATCACCCAGGAGGTAGATTCAAAAAGATGCCTGCCTCAAGCCTAGCATGACCCAGGAGATGGAGAAGGACCAATGTGTTTAGTCTGGAAGGTTGGAGCTAGCGGTCAGATGAGGCAAAGCTGCCCAAGCTCTCCCCAGCTGTCCCCAGATATTGCTCCAACTCTGCCCTAAGCTGCCCAAGCTCTCCCCAGCTGTCCCCAGACATTGCTCCAACTCTGCCCTAAAATAATACAACGTAAGTGCTTTCCTTCCTGTATGGAATAGAGAGCAGAGACTATTTTATGTTCTAACCCATATGTTACCCCCATTATGTTGGGGGGTTGGGCTGGATGACGTCCAGAGGTCCCTTCCAATCCCATATCATTCTGTGATTCTATAGCCCAAATATTATAAAATACTAGAAAGACTATCAGAAAAGAAATAATTCAAGAGATTTCTCCACAGACATGGATACAGCAAATGCAAAATAGTACACTTACATATTTTTTAAACAAGGTCGTTGCTTGCCTTTCTATCACTGATGCTAAGGGCTTTATTTGGGTAGTAAAATGCTTCTGCATCTGTCCTGTAGTAGTTTTCCTTCCTTCTTCTGAGGTAGCTGTTGGTGCCAAGGAGGCCAAAGGAACCAGCAAACAGAAGAGGAAGATTGTGAACCTGTTGATCTCTGCATTCGAAGGAAGAGAGAGGGGGGGGAAAAAAAGAGTACAATGATTAGTCTCAATTAGTCTGCATCATTTTTGCAAAACTTCCTGGTTTTGTGCAGGGTGCTAAATTTCTAAAGTGCGTAGATGTTACGTGGCTCAGCAAGCGATGAACATCAACCAGCACAACCTTACGATGCGTTAAGGCTCACCCACCTGCTTGGCGTTTCATGGCGGGCTTGGAGAGCAGCTGACTTGGCCGAAAGTGAGTTGGGTGTTGGTGCTCAAGCTGCTTGTTGCCTGGACTGCTGTAGACATGGACAGCCAAGCTGCATTTAAGTACCGTGGGGTTTTGCGTCAGTGGCTCCTCCATGGGTATTTTTGTTGGTTTTTTTTTTTTTGTGGGTGATAGTTTGGGGTTTTTTTCTTTTTTGAAAGATTACATCAAAAGTTGGTTCAACTGAGTCCTCACTGATTGTGATCTAGATGCAGTTTCAAACTGACACAGTGTCCCTTATCATCTATTTGACTAGGAGTTCAGGATGCTTCGCTTAGCCACCCCGTCTAAATCCTTGGGCTCTCCAAAATGTAGGATTTAGAACATAAACTCTGTTTGCTTTTTTTTAAAAAACATGGTTGGAGCAGGAAGCACATCATTGGTGCCCAAAGCCAGCAGCCTTCTCCTGCAGGGTCAATCTAAGAGTGGGCTCATGCAGGGAGGGAAAAAGCCATGAGGGGCTTATGTGCAAGGCATGTCAGGCCTCTAGATCAACATATGTGTATCCTTTTTCTGGATGTTTGTAAGAGCCTGTCCCTGAGGTGTAACCACCTCATGTCATGCAGCAGAGGATATCCAGGATGCCACCTCCCCATCTCAATCACCCTTCTCTCTAAACAACCCTGAGGCTGTTTTCTGTTTCCAGTAACTAAATGCAGAAAATTTCTCATGCTCACCAAAACAGAGAAAAATGGTTCTTAGGATTTACAAGAATGAGGCTGTGATCAGCAGAGGACATGCAGAACTACTGATAATTCAGGACAGAAAGGAGGGCAGAGGAGACCTCTATGAATGTACCTTTGTGAATACCCAGTGACATCTACACACTCGTGCTTCCCACTGCTGTGATAAAGATACTCCTGCAAAGTAGTCATAGATTCCAGGATGAATGTGTGTCAAGTCACCAGAAAACTTTCGAGAAACAACAACTTGTTGTGAAAACAATCAGTTCCGTGTGAAATTTTCCATGTGAAATAATCTGTCTCTGAAAATATAAACGCCTGGTGTGCGCATTAACTCTTCTGAAGCGCCTGGGACTGGTACAAGGAGTGTTCTTCAGGCTGAACTGATTCCTGGGGCTTGAAACTGGAACAGACATTTCCCCTGTACCACGTTTCACTTGGGTCCCACCATCCTCTTAACTTCAGGCCTCAGTTATTTGCTTGAAGCCCCAGTAATGGAGATTCACAAACTGAACGTGGTTCTGCTGCCGTGCTGGGAGGGAGCCCTGGCCAGCCGAGCAGAGGGATGCAGCCATCCCACATGGGGATGCATTTCTTCTTGCACCACCCATGTTCCCAGGTGCTAAATAGTGCAAAGAAAGAGAATGAGTTATCATGGCCTACGGCGTGAGGCAACAGACAGCACAGCAGAGCGCTGGAGAAGAACCAGAAAAGAATGGTTCTTGCAGATGCTTTTTTTATTTGAGGTTTTTGTTATTACTTGGGGGTAAAATGGAAAGCATTCTTACAGCTTGGCTTTTCCACAAAACACGATTTGACCACTGGTGGTGCTTTGTCAAAGGTTTTTAGAAGATTCGACTTCATTTTCTCCTGAGCTGAGGATAGCGGTTTCCCTGGTTATTCCATTCCATGGCATGTTGCTGTCTCTGCATGTGTGTCCTCTGCACATCCTTTCCTATCTGTACACAGCTGTGATAAGCTGCTGAGCTGATAAGGGAGCACATCGGCATCTGTCCTGTGAAACCCAAGTGGTGGTTCAGCTTTCCACCACGTAACCACCCGATGCCGCAGAGTATCTGCAATTTATTTGGGGAAATTTTGCTGACACAGACGGCTCCGTAGGCTCCCTACAATGGAATTTGTAGCCATTGCCTCAACACCTATTGCTGGAAAAAGCAAATAAACCTCAGAGCGGTGAAGACCTGAATCTGACCTGTGACAGAGCCGTGGCTTTTGTTCCTAGGTCTCATCTACTTTTTCCAAGTGTAGGAGCTGGTATTTTTAGCTGTGAACTTTGTTTTCCGATGGCCTTGCGCTGCCGTGGCAGTGACTCCCTCCACGCTAGTGAAGAGCAGTGCTTTCACAGCTGGCTGAGAACCTGACTGCTTCCTCCCTGAAACTTGGGTGACGCTCAGGATGTCGATAAGAGAAATGGTAAATGCCATGTCACAGGTCTTTCCCTGATGGGGAGCAGCCCACAGAACCCAGAGGGAGATCCAGAAAACCAGGGATTTATTCCCAGCCTGGGGAGCTCGGTGCCACCTCAGGCTCGCCCCGTGTCCCTGCTTGCAGAGCTTGGTCACAGAATCACGTCCCTGCTTGCAGAGCTTGGTCACAGAATCATGGAATCACATGGGGTTGAAAGGGACCTCTGGAGATCATCTACTCCAACCCCTCTGCCAAAGCAGGTCCACCCAGAGCAGGTTGCACAGGGACTCGTCCAGGTGGGTTTAGAATGTCTCCAGAGAAGGAGACTCCACCACCTCCCTGGGCAGCCTGTTCCAGTGCTCTGCCACCCTCACAGGAAAGAAGTTCCTCTTCATGTTTAGGTGGAACTTATATTCAAGGTCCCCTGTCTCCAGGGCACCCGCGTCCCTGCCGTCTCCTAGCAACAGGGACATGTTCCGCCGAGACAGGGAATTCCATTCCAGGCTCAGGCTGGATGGCAGCACCCGGCCCGTGCAGCCTCTCGGCTGCTTTTCGGGAACACCTGCGGTGCCTGGGTCTGCAGGACTTCCCCTGCGGCCTTGGCAGCTGGGTAGAGGGCCAGGGGGGCACAACGGTGGGACATTGTGGGGGGTCTATGGTCTGTAGGGCTGTCACTGCCTCTCCTCTCTCCCTCTCCACAGAACAAGTCCCGTTTCGATGCACACAGGAGTCCCCGCAGAGGACGGCCGGGGCCGGGGACAGACCCAGCCGGGCGGGAGGAGACTGTGCCACTGGGTGAGGAGAGCCCCGAGGCTCTGATTGAGCTGCTGTGTGACCCACACAGCCCCTGGGCCCTGCCGCCGGGCTGCAGCCCCCAGGACCAGCGCCTGCGGGAGATGGCTGTGCTGGCACCCGAGCTCGTCCGTGGCTCCAACGTCTTCCAACTCTTCAGGTCCCTGCGGATCGTTAACAAAGGAGTAAGTGCAGCTGCTGGTGCTGGTAAAGCTACCCATCTCCAGGCCAGGAAACCATGGCTCCATGTTGGGAGGGAAAACATCCTGGGAAGATGACACCTTCCCCATCCCAGGGTTGTCCCAGATGCCACTTTATACACACCCCGCCCCCAGTGTGTTGCACTGATCTGTTACACTTATGTCATGTGGATCAACACTGTGTGGCCATGTCACCTTGGCCATGGAGGTGGCTCAGGGATGCGTTGGCCAAACACAACTCTTTGCAGGTGGAGGAGGTCGACGAGGGTCTGTTGCAGTTACATCAGCTGGAGGAGCTCATCCTCAGCACCAACAAGATCAGCGGGATAAACTCAGCCAACCTGCCCCGGACACTGAAGGTGAGTGAGCAAAGCCTTGTGACGGCAGGATGGGGAAGGAGGTCCCATCTGGGAACGCAATCCAAGCCAAACAGCTCGAGGGAGTGCCAGGAACAACTCATTGCAAAGGGTGTTTGTTGTTCCCTCTGTCCCAGGCAGGTCCTGGAGCTCTGCTGCAACGCTGTGGCTGATCTGCAGGACCTGTGCGCTCATCCTCCTCCAGAGCTGCAGCACTTGGGGCTGGGGTACAACAGGCTGTGCAGCCCTTTGCAGGACAAGTACCTCACTGCTACCTTCTGGTAACACCACAGGCTGAACACGGGCTCCTAAAAGGGGGGTGGGCAGATGCAAACAGATGACCTTAAGCCATCAAGGTGGCCCATGTTGAGAAATTACAGCCTTTCAGCAGAGTTGTCTCTTTGCTCTGTGCCCAACGCCGATGCAGAGCCCTCTGTCTCTGCTCACTGTCTTCTGTCCCACTCTTAGAGGGTGTTGTGGTCTGTAGCCAAGGTGTGGAAAGGGAAGATCAGCTGAGGAACAGCCTTGACATCCTGCTTACCAGGTTCCCATGGCCCTGGGCAGCTGCTTTTTTCCATGCCTTTCCCAAAGTCCCTCCTGGGAGTCTGCCCTGGGAAGGATCTAAAGCTTAGGCTGCATCACCAGATGGTGCAGTGGGATGGTTAATGGATGCTAAAGGAACATAGTTTTGAGTTGTGGGGCAGACTGGCAATGGAGCATATGGCTCACGAAGTTGGAACTGGCCTCTTTGAGATTGTACCATTGGATTCCCCAGTTTGACCCAGTTTGTGCTGGGGAAACACAGGTTTTGTTTCTTTTTTTTTAACTCAGGGCAGTAGCTCTCTATCCTCAGAGGAATGCTGTTTGCCCAACCTTCTTCTCTGGGTTCTCTCCTTAGGCCAAATCTTGTCTCCCTTGACCTGAGCTTTAACAACTTCACGGATCTGATGGAGCTGGTCTCCCAACTGTCCAGTCTGCAGAAGCTCCGCGTCCTGGTGCTCCAAGGGAACCCACTGGTCCTCATTCCCACTTACAGAGGCTTCCTCGTGGACAGCCTGCCCAAGCTCTCCTTCCTCGATGACATCCACATAGGACCTGACGAGAGGCTCCAGTTCCATGGTTTGGCAAAGCAGCCAGGTGAGCCTTTGCCTTTGAACCTGTCTGTGCTGACCCGGTGATTCAGTAGGTGGTTTCATTGTGGTTGAAGTAGGAGTCCTCAGGGCAAACTCTGGATCCAGTATTGACTTTCTTCTTGCCTTTTCTCAAAAGAAATCTTTCTCTGTGCCTTTTTATCCCACCAGTACAAGTGGGGTGACAGGCAGAGGACCGTGCAGCAGTGTAATTGCAATCAAGGTAGCTTTAGCCTTAATCAGGTCCAAAGATTGCAGGAACAACCCAATCTCAGCACTGCCTCGCTGTCAGGATTTGCCCCCATCTTTCCTTTCTAGATGCCATCTGGTTTCAGATGACGAGTTTCCCTCTCAAGCAGCTGGAAGAGGAACATCTCCACTGGGGAAGATGCTCACATGTGCTGCACTGCCAGCAGGAAGCAGTGCCACCTCTGCAGCGTGGCACATCCCCGACTGGGATGAGGGCAGGGGCTTGGGGACACCCAGGGGTGGGAAGCTCCTCTTGATGGCCCCTACTCAATGCGTTTATGCGCTGGATCTGCTCTTTGTAGTCTAAAATACTAACCAGGGAGGCAAAGCCATGGAGTCAAGAGATGTTTGCATGGCTTTGGAGTGACCCCGTGTGGCAGTGGCTTGTCACAATGCTAGCACAGGGTGGCAGGAAAGGATGCCAGGTGGTGGGACACGGCAACCTGGAGGCTTCCACTTGCTCTGCACCTTCCTCACTCTGGAAGGAGCATGCTGCAGCCTCATAGCAAGATTGTCTTCCTTCTAGAGCTGATCAGGAATGAAGCACGAGTGGTTGTGAGCATTGGGGAAATCAAGGGAGTCCCTGATCCCAGCACGCAGCAGCAGCTGGAGGTTGGCTCCAAGGCTCCAGTGATCACCTACAGCTACTGTGTGACATATGAGTTTGCAGAAGGCGAGGAGATTGAGGACGGTAGCAGCACTGAGGTTTGTGCTTCACCCAGCTCCTGAAAGCAACAGACAGTGGCAGGTCACAGCAAGGGGGACTTCACCTCCAGGCTGAGGAGTGAGACCATTTGTAATGGCCCTGGTGTGGGTGGCAGCAGTCCTGGGGACAGAATTCTCATGTGGTCACACCTGGTCCCTACTGCCCACATTCCCTGTCCCTCTCAGGGATCCCAGCGCTGCTGTGCATGTGGGAGTGCATTTACAGCCCTTCTCCTGCAGCAGACCCCTGCCCTGGCACTGGTGGCCCTTCTTCCAAAGGCAAGGGTGGTCTGGGGAATGGGATTTAGGAAGCAGCTCTGCCCCCTGGTCCTGCAAATACAACCAGACGTACGCTGCCAGGAGATCTCTCTTTGTTTCAGGTAACAAAAATCCATCAGAGTCCCACAGTGGCCACCCTGGATGTGGACAGCTCTGCTCAGGACACAGGAGAAACAGGAGGCCAACAGGATCCTGCAGCCACAGAGGAGCCCAAGGCCCATTCTGGTAATGAGAAATTACAAATTAATTGATACTGGTCATGTCCCAGGGGCCCTTCCTGTCCTTGGGAAGAAGACGTCTCTCCTCAGAGATTTTTTTTGTGTCCCTGCACAGCAAAGGTATTTGTCACCCCTGGAAAGCCCTGGGAAGACACCATCGACTGCAGCTACAGGAAGGAGCACACTGTCAGGGACTTAGTGGGGTTGAAGTCCTACCTGGCGGCTGGAACCATCGTCTCGGTCATTGAGGAGAAGGTGAGCATGTGGTAGAGCTGGATGAAAGGGGAAAGAGCTGCTGGGAGGCCCAGCAGTGGTATTGTGTTCCCTCTGGGAGGCAGCCTGGGTTCACAGTGACCCTGGGCCTGAGTCCTCGGGTGTCTCTGCAGCACCAGCTCCTCTCTCCGGGCAGGTGCTGTCGTGGCCTGTTCGTGCTGATCCAGAAGAAAATGCAGTCACGAAGGGGAAGGCAGGACGGGGGAAGAACAAGAACCGTGCCAAGGTAGTGTGCTGGGAGAGAATGATGTCCTAATAATATCTGAGTTGCAAAAATAATGATGGGGGAATGAGGGCTGGGTTGGGTTAGCTTGCTGTCTGATAACGGGACCCCAGCCCTCTACTGAGGCTTGTCCCCGTTCTGGTGCCCTGCAGGTTCCCGAGCCCAGGGACAAGCAGAAAAAGAAGAAGAAGGCAAAGCCATGTGAATTCCGCAGTGACCCTCCCATTCGGAGGACCCTGGGCACCCAGCAGGTGACCCTGGAGACCCTCCTGGCCACCGAGGACCTGGTGGCAACTGTATGTGACTTTGGGATTCTGGTCACTGAGCAGCCGCTGCAGCCACCAAGTCTGGAGGAGAAGGTAAGGAGCGTGTCCCAGGGCAGGGCTGCAGGCTGGGGTTCAGCATGTCCTGCCCTGCAGCTGGGCCAGGCATCCCTCCCATCCATCTCCACAAAATGGGGCTGAAATAATCCTGCCTAAGTACCATCCAAAAAATACTGGTATTGTTGTTTAATATTGATGTTAACAGTAAGAACTTCTACTTTTAATGGGCCTACGGAAATAGATGAGTTTATTTTTCCGTTTGAGAATATGAAAGGAAATGCTCGTGCTTCCTCTCAATGCTTTCTGTTCCCTGGATTCTCTTCTCCGAGCAGCCCCACCACTGTGCTCCTGCTTCTCCTCACCCCTTTCCTTTGCCCTTTTAATCCCGGTGGCAGAACCCAGATGGTGAGGGCTGTCAGAGGGCGGAATGCGGGCAGTGAGTTTCAGCACAGCCTAACTGTGGAAACATCTCTCTCCACAGGACAGGAAAAAACAAAAGGACAAGAGCAAAAAACCAAAAGCAGAGAAAAAAAATCAGGCCAGCCGGAAAACCGCGGCGTCTGCCAAAGGTGACGGAGGCTGGAGCTGGCTGGGCAGAGGGTGGTGTGGTGCAAGAGCCGGGCGGCAGCCGCGGGTCCCCGCTGCCCTGCCAGGGCACTTACTCACATCCTGAGCCCCGGGCTGTGAATGCAGCCATTGACTGCGGGTGCTGGGGGGTCAGGCACCCGACACCTTGTTGAATGGGTGTCTGAACACCCACTGAGGGCGGGCTGCCGGCTGTCCCAGGAGCAGCACACACCTACCGGCTCTGGGTGCCAGGGGAGAAGGGCAAAGCACATTTTTGGGTGAGAGAAGTGCTGCCCGCTGTGTTGGCTGCCAAATGTGGCTGGTGGTGTGGGCAGCAGTGGGGAGTACTGTCTGGGATGCACAATAAGGTCCTCATCCATTTCCAACTCGCATCTCAAAGCACTTCGCAGAAGGGGTTATTGTTCCCTCTGGTTTAGAGATGAGATGTGCAGAGAGACTCAGGTGCCCCAGCCAGCCCGTGGCGGGGTTGGGAGCAGATCCTGGTCTGCTGTCACCCATGAAGAGACCACCGGGATCCCTGGTGGATGTCCCCTGCCTCCCTGGTGCAGAGCTCACAGCCTGCTCAGCCAGCGGCGTTGCTTAAACTGCTGGAGAGAAACCGCAGGCTGCCTTTTGCAGGTTTTCCAGCGATCTTGTTTTGACTACAAAAATAGCAGTGCCAGCACATCGGAGGGTAACGCCAGAGCAGGAGGAAGTGGGGGAGGGCAGGGGTAGCAGGGAGATGCTGAAAAGCTGCTCATGGGCCGAGGAGAGCATGGAGCGGGCCAGGCCTCCAAAGGAGCTACCAAAGGAGCCTCGTGTCCCCACTCTGGTATCAGATTTGGTTGCTGGTTTAAGAGAGCAATTAACCTCCTTCTCCAAGAGCTCTGGGGTGCCTTTCTGTGCCCTGTCACCCACGGTGAGGTGCCCGTCTCTGGGGAGGATCTCAGAGCCCTGCAGTCCAGGCTGTGTCTGTGCCTGGTGGCCTGAAGGCCTTCCCAGCTACCTGAAAAGAAGAAAAAAAAACCTTGAATTATTGTTCCCCAGAAGAAGATGTGTATTTGCAATATTTGCTCAGACTGTTGGTGAAGCAGGGAGCTGCTGTCAAACAAACTAAAGTTTTGCAGTGGTTATTTTTTACTTCCTTTCCAGCCCAGTGCCTGTGGTCAGTGTGCGTGCAAGAGGTCTTCTCTTCAGCTTGAGTGAGAACAAACCCTTTCTGCAGGGGGTTGTGTGGCCGGAGATGGTGTTGGCTGCACAGAAAGCTGCTGCTGATGCAGGAAACCCAGAG
The DNA here is from genome assembly GCF_001431845.1 of Calidris pugnax. Lineage (NCBI taxonomy): Eukaryota > Metazoa > Chordata > Aves > Charadriiformes > Scolopacidae > Calidris > Calidris pugnax. The sequence goes on along the minus strand of NW_015090783.1, from coordinate 1,266,471 downwards.
TTGATTAGACTCTTGTGCTTCGTCTGGTGTCCCCATACACCTGTGAAGGCTGGCCAGCCGCACAGTGAGGCCACTGAGTGCATATTTCAAAAAGATAGGGCCTAAAAATCAGCTGCCCCCACACCCAGTGCTGTCAGTGTCCTGTGGCCTTGTGCTCTGCTGTGACTCGTGACTCACAAGTACACCCCGATGGTGGCTGCGGTGGCAGACCATGGGGGCAGGTGGGCTGCTGGAGCACCGCTGCACGCTGTGTCTGCCAGCCCCGGATGCTCCATGAGTCACCAAAATCATGGTCGTTTGGCACTTGCTCATCACTGGGGGGGTCCCACGCACCACCTTGGGGCTGCAGTAGTGGCTGTGCTCCGGGGCAGGGGGGATGGCTCCCAGCCCTGGCGGGGACTGGCACTCTCACAGCCAGGAGCTGAGGCTGATTTGCATCTCTCAGTCGGCAAATGCACACAAATAATAAGTCCTCTCAGAGGAATTGGGATCCCTTCCAGACAACTGAAAGAGGAAAGGCAGCAAGCTTTGTCCCGAGCAAGCAATTTGCCCGGACATTGAAGGATGTCTTCAGAAGTAGTCTCACGTAGGTCTCATTTTACCCCACTCTTGATTTTCCAGGATCCTTAAAATGATGTATTTCTGCATCTTTCTTCTGTCTTAGGAGTTATGGGAGACCTTAACAAAAAGCAAAATTTCACCCAGATCATTTGCCTGCTTAAAGATGCTTTTCGGGCTTTTTACCTAAAGTCATACTCGAATAGATTTTTTTCCCTTCGAGGCCCGGAAGTGCTTAATGTGATGGGCATTTCCCCCCCGCGCAGTGGGTGATTTCTCTGTCAAGACAGTGACAGATTTACTTCTTTCCACAGGAAAAAGAAAAAACAAAGACACTGCTGAACTGGAGGAGGGTCAAAACCTCCAGCCGGTGCCGCTGACGGTTCAATTCCAGATGCAGCTGCTTCGGTGGCCCTGGGCAGCCAGTAGCCAGAGCCAGGAGAGCGTGGCCACGACAGTGGAGAAGACCCAGTAACACGTCGGTAGGAAAAGAGGGAGTGGGAAATAAAACCCACAGGGACGCTGCGTGGATCCTGCTTCAGCTGAATCGCCGGGGCTGGGAGCTGCCGTGGGGCTGGCGATTGGGCTGCTGCTGAGCTTCTGCAGGAGCTAGTCATGCGGGGTGCAGGGTGGGCGGTGCGGTGTGGGGCTGTGCGGTGTGGGGTGTGCGATGCCGGGGGTGAGGTGTGCGGTGTGGGGTGCACGATGTGGTGGTGTGGTGTGGGGCTGTGCGATGCGGGGGGTGAGGTGTGCGGTGTTGGGTGTGCAATGTGGTGGTGCAGTGTGGGGCTG
>NW_015090783.1:1146632-1264879 GCF_001431845.1 Calidris pugnax | reverse complement strand
AGGCCGTCCCGGTCTCCTCGGGCGGTGCGTGGCGGCGGCGTGGAGCGGCTCCCGGTAAGTCTGGCGGCGGCTCTGCGGAGCGGTTGGCACCGGGAGGGGCACCGTGGAGCGCCGGGCTCCGAGAGTGTATCCGGATGGGCTCTCCCCGGTGCGGGGGCGGCGCGGATCCCCGCCGGCTTCCGAGCCCTCCCCGGGGGCGAGCGGCCGGGACGGCGTTCCCGTCCTCGCCCGGCAGCACCGGGGCTCGGTGGGCGCTAAGAAACAAGGGCGAGGGGGAAACGCCGAGACCCGTCCCCGCGGGTCCCCTCCCCGGGGCTGGGTGGTGCGTTCTTGTCCCCGCACGACCGCGGGTGTGGGAGCTCTGTGAGCGCCGGTGGAAGGTGTCGGTGGTGGGCAGCTCTCATTCATCAACGGCTTGTCTTCCTCTGACCGCACAGGGCCTGGGTTCCGCGCCGGAGGCTGCCATGTACCCCAGGATTAAAAACCTGGCGCTTTACGCCTTCTCAGTCACGCTGCTGGCGTGGGTTTTTTACATGAGGAAAGAGGCAAAGTTGGCAGCGTCGTCCGCGGAGCAGAAAGTGGATGTAGCGAGTCACAAACTGAAATCTCTGGTTCCGGACAATGTTGAGCCCAGCAAGTGTTTGCCAAACTTGACCCTTGCCAATTCTTCTCTCACCCTCCCGGAGCTTCACCGCGTCTTCTTAACATACAAGCACTGCCGGAACTTCTCGGTCCTGCTGAAGCCTTCCAGGTGTAGCAAAGAGACGTTCCTCTTGCTGGCGATCAAGTCTTCCCCGATCAACATAGACCGGCGGGTGGCAATCAGGAACACCTGGGGGAAGGAGGTCTCCATTGGTGGCAAGCACATCAGGCTGGTATTCCTTTTAGGGCGCTCAGAGGCCAAAATCCAGGTGCAGTCCCTGCACCAGCTGCTGGCTTATGAGAGCCAGGAGTTTGGTGACATCTTGCAGTGGGATTTTGTTGACAACTTCTTCAACTTGACTCTCAAGGAGCTGCATTTCCTCCGCTGGTTCGTGGAGGACTGCCTGCACGCCAGGTTTGTGCTGAAGGGTGACGATGATGTCTTTGTCAACACTTACAACATCGTTGAGTTCCTCCAAGAACTGGACCCTGCACAGGATCTCTTTGTTGGGGATGTGATCACCAACGCCCGGCCCATCAGGAACACCAAGGTCAAATACTTTATTCCAGAGTCCATGTACAAAGCCTCCTTCTATCCTCTCTATGCAGGTGGAGGGGGTTATGTGATGTCTAGAGAGACAGTGCGCCGCCTCCAGAGCACCGCAGAGGACATGGAGCTCTTCCCAATAGATGATGTCTTTGTGGGAATGTGTCTGGCACAGATGGCAGTGACCCCAAAGAACCACGCTGGCTTTAAGACTTTTGGGATCCAGAGACCTTTCAATCCTTTTGATCCATGCTTGTACAAAGAGCTGATGGTTGTGCACAAATTAAACCCAACCGAGATGTGGATCATGTGGACGCTGGTAAAGGATGACAGCATTAGGTGTGCAGTGTCAGTAACACACAACTTCAGCAGGGGTTGGAAAAGAAGCTACAGATAAGCACAGCGGGATTGTGACTGGTGACAAATCCAGGGTACTTAAACTAAAAATCAGGTTGTGGTAGAAACGTGTCCTCTACTAACGGACTGTACTTGAGCCACAGGGGGCTGTTTTGCAGCAAGTCTTTTTCTATCGGTGGGTCACCGAAGCGATTGAATTGTCACGGGGTGTGGATGGGGCTGGTGGCTCCGTGAGACCTGGCACAGGGGACTTGGCTTGGTTCCTCCCAGCTGGACTGGAGCCAGAGGAAGTCACGGCTGCCACAGGGACGTGAGTGAGGTGCCACCTCCTATGGAGGCTCCGAAACACCAAGGCTGGTGTCTGACTGCTGGCCAAACTGATGACTGATGTGTGCCAGAACACTTGAAATTACTTGAAAAGGTGGAAGAAAGGCCAGTGAGTGCTGCTGGGTCCACTGCAGTGCAACTCTGCTGTCCCTGTCCACAGGTCCTACTGGGCAGGAGGAGAAAGGGAGGGAAGAGGAGTGGGGGGAAAAAAAAAAAATCCTCAAAAATGTATTGCTGTAACAAGGGGACTGGGCTCTGACTGAAGCCCTTTGGATTTGACAGAAGTTTATTACAGGTTTACTTGCACTGGCAGCTTTTGCACAAACACTTTTTGATTGGGTTTGAGAGGAGCAATAAGTCTGGAATAATCACGGTGGTAGATGAAGTGGTGGTAGCTTTTCATGTTGCTGCACTGGCAGCTTTTGCACAAACACTTTTTGATTGGGTTTGAGAGGAGCAATAAGTCTGGAATAATCACGGTGGTAGATGAAGTGGTGGTAGCTCTTCACATTGTGTGGGAGGTGTTTGGGTTTTGTTGTTGTTGTAGTGTTGGGTATAAATAAAATACAGTTGTGAAAAGGGTTTCACAGCGGTGTTCTTGGGTCTCCTGAAAGCGAAGAGAACCAAAAGCCGGAGAAGGCTGAGAGCTGGTGCTGGGTGTTTGCATTGAGTCATTGATATTAAAGAGGATAAGGTTTTGTGGAAATGGAAACTTGCCACTTCCTTTGCTGTGAGCAGCTGCCTTTTTCTGTCCCTGTCCAGACAAGATGCAGTGATACAGAAGTGACTAATCAATGAGTGCACTGGAGTCGCTAATTTGAAGAAATACCAAATATGAAACTAAGCTTGGGTGATACTTTAATGAAGTTTATCAGCTTCAGGGTGCCTCGCTGCTCGCCCAGGAGCTGCTGTGCTGTGTGTGAGCAGGAAGCAGCCTGGAAGGAGGCAGAGGGTAGAGAGGAAGTGTGTGATTACAGAAATCAGAGCAATTAGTGTCATTGCTGTCTCTGGCTTTGTAAACAAGGCTGAGTAGCAGCAGCAAGACCTAGTTTGTGGGCGCTGCTGCTTGTTGCAGAGAAGAGGCTGGGCAGAGCGGGCGCCGTGGTACCCTGTGAACTGCTGTGGCAGCATTTTTCTGATCCACTAGATGATTCCAAATGCAAACTCAGTAACATAACGTAGAGCAGGATGTCATGTCTGTTGTGGGCTTGGGTCTATGGGCTAAGCCCTGATTGGCATCTCCCATATGGCACTTCCTCATAAAGGTGTGGGACTATTTCTGCCCCGCTTTGGGGACAATATGGAGCCACTTGTGCTCCTCACTCCCATTTTGACTTGACTCAACCGACAAGTTGTCACGTCTGAAGGTTGGATGTGTGTGGGTACAGCCTGTGTCTTGGGGAGAGCAGGGCGTTCGGTGAAACAAGAAGTGTGGGGCAACAAGGGGGCTGGGGGCAGGCTCTGCAGGGGGAGGAAAGGGCTGCTTTGCAGTCTCCTGTCTTAGGCCGTATCTCTGCCACGACAGGATCCGAGTGGAGTTACTGTGGCATCCTGAAAGGAGCACAATCTGGATGTGCATTTGGGTCAGTGGTCTGGCAGATGTTCTTAAACCCCTGTGTCTTGGTTTAGGCTGGGCTGGCCACTAAACAAACGACCCAACGTGGACTATAAACATCAGACATCACCTGCGAGGAGCAGACACTGTCTGAAAGAACATGCCATTAATTTCAGACAGTACCATTACTTAGAAGAGACTTAACTTTTGAGAAGTAAAATCACTGAAAAGACACCTGGTTCTGTTCTGTCTCAGACCAGGACACTGCAGTGTGTAACAAAACAGAGCAGTTGTGGTTAGAGCCTGACCTGAAGCTGCATTTGGCTCTTGAGGGCGTGGTTGTGTCACCGCTGCAAATAATCCTCTCGTGATAGGGGTTTTTTCCCAGTGCTCCAGCTTGAAGCTGTGTTTGGGACCACCTTGGCACAGCAGGCACTGCCATCTTCCTGTGAGCTTGAATTCCAGGCTCTGCCATCCTCCTTGGACACAGCAGCACCCGTGAGGAGCAGGAGGAAGGACAGGTGGTTTGTTAATTCCTTTACTGTTGAATCTATAAATGTACCTGGTGTGCAGCTGAGTTAGCATTTGCAAAAGGCAAGCAAAATGAGATGCAGATAGAAAGGCTTATGCTACAGCTGGAAAAATTCCTCATGAAGCCCAACTCAATTGAGTAACAGCAACCTCGAGGCAGATGTAGTGCATCATATGCTAATCTGTGGTGAAAAACCTATGATCAATACGTGTTTTCTTAAAAAAAAACTGATGAATGGGGATTAACTGACTCAAATCAGTACTGCTCAAGTTCTAGTGGATGCTGTTCTACAAAGCAATCTCATCTTCAGATCGTCTATACAGTTAATATCGCAAATTTCACATTAAGCTGTTAAGTTAGGAAGTGAACACAGTGAAAGACACCTGTGGTTTTGCACCCTGCAGGGAAACATCAAGCTTGCAAAAAAGAGAGAATTATTTTCCTGAAAACTTGTGCTGAAAAGCATTCAAATATGTAAAACTCACGTTTGCTCACTGCTTTGTAAAGAAGTACAGAGCAGTTGCCACAACTTTGTTTATAACCACAGTATCTTGAAAATCAAATCTCCCTTTGCTTCCTGGGGAAGGCAGATGTATTTATTGCAAGTGGTGACTCTTGGGTGAAAGAGGTTGCTTTACTGAACTGCAAAACTTCACTAAGAAGAGCCTGGGTAACTCCTTAGGAAGTTTTCAGCTCTACAGCAAGTGTTTCCCCTGATTGCAATTAAGTGTAATTTGACACAGCTGTCACTCAGCTCAATTACAAACTTTCAAATTCAAAAAGAAAACAGCATTTAATCTCTTATCCAAAGGGGCAACACGATGCTTTTGCACAGTTTAATAAAGGTATCTCCTAACAGACATAATTTACTTCACACGTTAAAAATAATGACTTTTAAATACACTTCTTTGGCTGATACTGGGTGAGCTTCTAAGTTAAGAGCGCTCTCACAAACATATCAAACGAGTGGTAGGACCCTCCCAGCAGAGAGACAACTAACAACGAGCTATCCTTGATAGCAATTTTCACATTTGCATAGTTCAACACTTAAATAATTGAATCCATAAGTATTACAAACGTGGTAATTTACAAACAAGATCAAGGCCTTTCGGATACTTGGAATTGACTTGATTTGTAATGCAATCCTGTTTGGGGAAAAAATGGAATCATAGGCTAATTTCAGCAGTTTACCACTACCCCACACTTGAAAGTTTGGGACCCTTCCATTTCCAATTGACTGTCACATATTCTGTGGTGACACTTAAGTTCTTTTCAGTCCTCCCGAAGGTAAGGGTCATCAGCTGCCTCTGTGCTTCCTAAAATACCCTGTGGCAATGAGGATTCCTCTCCTTGAGCTTTTATGAGCTCTTCTGTCTGAGCTTCAGCTAACTTGGTCTCTGCTTTCTGGGACAGCTGTCGCACTTCTTGCACCTGTGATTTCACCAGCTGAATGTGGCTGCGGGCTGTCACCGAGGCTTGGTCTGCACCTGAAAAGTAATCATTTAAACACACTAGGTTAGAGGGACACTCGACAAGCCTTCAATTAAGGAAGTGACTGTCTATAATTATCACCTGCTTTGCTTAGTGTTTTGATGGCTCTTGGGCTATATTAATGCTAAACACATTTACTGTTCGCTTACCTTAAGCAACAATACGCCTGCTTCGAGATTTTTTATTTGTCCCCTTGAATTCTTCCCACCCAAGTGGGTTATAGCACGTGTCTGATCAGAGGGATCAGCCTGTGCTGGTGGGTTTCAGAACTAAGCCCAGCCCAGTCACTGTGTGCCAGGAGCTTTCAGTCCCTGTCCTCTCCTGGCACCTACCAGCAGCAGGAATGTCTGTGGTGCTGTGGAATCCCTTCTCCTCCCACATTCCTAGAGATTCTGCGTCTTTTTCAGGCACATATAGAGTGTGTCTCTCTATATTCATCACTTTCCTCCTCTTCTCTACTCCAGTAACTTTGCCAGCTTACCATCAGTGAGCCCATAACTCAATCTCAGAGCTATCAAGTCTCTACATTTTTTATGAAAGTGTGTATACTGGGAGGAAAGACCAAAATTAGTATCTTTCCTGAGTGCAAGGCAAATATTCTCATTCTTTAACAAAAGTGAATCCAGCTAGAAAGGCCTGCTGGACTCCCTGGGTGGACTTATTTGTGTAGCTCCCAGAACTGGAGGTTGTAGAGAGATGGGTGTTGGTCTTTTCTCCAAAGTAAGAAGTGATAGAACCAGCCCTGTCCTCTCCTGGCACCTACCAGCAGCAGGAATGTCTGTGGTGCTGTGGAATCCCTTCTCCTCCCACATTCCTAGAGATTCTGCGTCTTTTTCAGGCACATATAGAGTGTGTCTCTCTATATTCATCACTTTCCTCCTCTTCTCTACTCCAGTAACTTTGCCAGCTTACCATCAGTGAGCCCATAACTCAATCTCAGAGCTATCAAGTCTCTACATTTTTTATGAAAGTGTGTATACTGGGAGGAAAGACCAAAATTAGTATCTTTCCTGAGTGCAAGGCAAATATTCTCATTCTTTAACAAAAGTGAATCCAGCTAGAAAGGCCTGCTGGACTCCCTGGGTGGACTTATTTGTGTAGCTCCCAGAACTGGAGGTTGTAGAGAGATGGGTGTTGGTCTTTTCTCCAAAGTAAGAAGTGATAGAACCAGAATGACCTTATGTTGCACCAGGGGAGGTTTAGATTGGATATTAGGAAAAATTGCTTCATCAAAAGGGTTATCAAGCATTGGAACGTGCTGCCCAGGGAAGCGGTGGAGTCACCATCCCTGGAGGTATTTAAAAGATGTGTAGATGTGGCATTGAGGGATGTGGTCTAGTGATGGACTTGGCAGTGCTGGGTGGTATTTAAAAGATGTGTAGATGTGGCACTGAGGGACGTGGTCTAGTGATGGACTTGGCAGTGCCAGGTTAACAGCTGGACTTGATCTTAAAGGTCTTTCCAACCTAAATGATTCTATGAACACAGCATTTAAAAATGACTAGACACTTCCCTCAAACTTTTTTTAGTTTGATCTTGATCTAAACCACATGTGAAGTTTCCAGGCCTAGTTCTCACAACAGTTCTAGACCACTAGCCAATAACAGAATATAAGTTCTTAGCACCTCTAAAAACCAGGCACCAGTGGTAAACTGAATGTATATTCTGTCTCTCTCTCAACTCTATTCTTGTTCAATAAATACTGCCTAAATGCTCAGGGAAGGAAATTCTCAGTATTTCTGCTTACCTGATTGATATGCAGCTTCTGCTGCCATCTCTGAAAGACGTAACGCTGTCATCCAGCTGGATTCCAGCCTTAGGTATTCCTGCTGTTTTGTTGTCATCTAGGAGTAAAACAAAGTATTACTTCACTAGATGTGACAGTATCTGAATGCTCTTCCAAACAGTGCCTTTGTGAAAAGGTGAGGAAGTGAGATAAGAGCTTTCTGAGCAGAGTTTTAAGAGGCAGACTGCTGACTAAAGGGAGACAAGTGCTTACATCAACTCTGGCTCCAATCACCACCTGCCAGACTGCATCCACCTCTTCCGAGTTCATTTTCCCAAGAAGATTGGCGTATTGCTTGTAGAGAGACACCAGTGTATAAACTGCCTGCAAAGGAATCATTTCACACAATTACGTGACAATCTGTACATCTCTGACGTTGTCTCAGTGTTAACTGGTGTTAATTAGCAAAACTGCTGAATGGTTCCAAAGCTGCTTTGTTCTCCAGTTCACTGCAATTTTGGAGGCACTGACAGCATCTGCTGTCTGCCTGCAGCAGTGCTGTGCACAGCATCTCTTCATAGACTTGCCGTACTAATAAGGAAGTAAACTGGAATGCAATTACTCAAATTGGCAGTTATTTATAAAATTAAAACTGTGTCTTGTTTCAGACTTAAATATTGCTCCATTCTTCTGATGAAACTCAAGTTTGTGGCCTTAGAAATGGGCACAGGTCAAATTGGCAGTTATTTATAAAATTAAAACCGTGTCTTGTTTCAGACTTAAATATGGCTCACTCCATTCTTCTGATTAAACTCGTTTGTGGCCTTAGAAATGGGCACAGAAGGTAAATAAAATCCCTAAGAATACAAGGTAGTGTATCCTACTTACTCAGTACGCAGGTATCCAATAACTGTTACAACTTTCTTTAGCCCCAGTTCTGAAACATGGGTCATTTCAGCTGAAGTTCAAGCTCAAAGCAACAGTCTCACAAAGCTAAAAACAACTTGGTGTAGTAGAGCAGTGAGGCCTACCCCACTGCTTCCTTCAACCCCCACACCTCCTTTATTAAAATCCATAAAAAAAACAAAGTCCATTTGAATGTGGTTTAACAGGGCTAGTTAGCACCAAATATTTATTATCTCCAGTATTGACTTGCCAGCAGAGTGTGTAGTCTCTCAGCTTACCTTTGTGTACTCTGTCAATGCTTCAATCAATGCATATGTTGTTTGAGAGAGGAGCGTAGAAGTACTGTCTGTTACCAAGGAAACTGCTCTTTTAATCAGGGCATCGTTACTGAGAGAAACCGAGTTCTGCTTCTGAAAGACAAGACATTTGCATGATCTTTCCACTGACTTTGTTCTTAGTGAGGAAAAGCACCCTGGTTAGGGGTGGACAGCCTAATTCTAACTCCTGTTTTGCCATTGTAAAAAAGGGCAACTGTATTTCCAAGGTGTTAATGAAGGCAGCTGTTGTCTTTCTTATCTCTCTTCCTTAACAACTACACGGCTTAACCACCTGTGATCCCCAGGGAGGAGTACAGTTCTGAGGGTAAGTACTAGTTTGTCAAATGCTAAGCAAGCGTGTTTGAATATTAAACTCTTTCTAACGAGGGGGTGCTGTCTGTGCCTCACTCCCCACACCTTACCTCCACGACTGGGACTGCACACAAGGCCACTCCCAGCCCCACGCCCACCATTTGGTGCCATCGTCCGTTGCCGCCCGAGAGGCAGCGTCTCCTCAGGTGGGCCAGAACAGGGAAGCTTTGTCTGGAAATGCAAGGAACAAAGTTCAGCGCAAGGAATAACCAGCATCAATGGATACCAAAGAGGAAAAGAACACCTAGAAGCTGTCGCAGGTGACCCAGTCTCTACCAAGCTTCTGTACTGCAGCTGCGTAACAGTGTAAGTTTGGTTTAAATTCTGTTATATTAATTAAGTGCAAGGAGACAAGCACGGTAATTAGTGTATTATTAATCCTCTGGGAGAGGAAATGTATCTTATCTGGTACCAACACACTGCTAATATTCAATAATATTGAAAAAGAAATTTAAAAAGCATGCTTAGAAGCGGTATATGGTACATGCAGGTGAGCAGTATGAGAGGTAATAGTTTGCTGCAATCCAGTGACACTTAGGGCCTCTGGTTGTGTTATTTTCATCCAACGCTGTCTGAGTGTCTGTGGGGTCAAGCCCCTGTCACTGTGATACTCCAGCACAAACACAGAAGCACTCAGCCATGAGAATTCATTTGTTGTACAGCATTTTTTCTGAAAATAACTGCTCAGTTTTCTGCTTCTTTTATGCTATGTACGCTAATGCCACAGACACCAGTAGCTAGCGCTGTGTGGGTAGTGCAGCTCCTGCTGCCTGTGCTCCTCCAGCCCTGCTCTGGCAGCTGGAGGCAGGAGAGGGGCCTCACGGCCACTCCTGTGGCACAGGCCGCCGCACACGCCGCGATGATACCGGGCAAACCAAGCGGTCACGGCGGGCAGCGGCAGGAAGCCCAGCCCAGGGGCTGAGTTCCGCCCAGGCAAACCGCCGACTGAGCTCCGCTGAAACGCCCCCGCCCCGCCGCGGTACCTGAGGAGGGAGCAGCAGCCCCGGAGCCACCGGCTGCCCGCAGCCATCTTGGGCCTGGCCGCTGGCGGGTGGGTGAGGGCGGGAGCGGCGCGAGCCTGAGGCGGCGGTGGAGGGGCCATTGTCCGTCCCCTCACGACGCGGGGTGAGGCCGCCCCGGAGTGCCCCAGCGACGGCTCGGCCCTCCAGGTAACGGCGCTGGTCTGGGGACACGCCATCCCCGGCCTTTGAAGCAGAAATGGCGTTAGGAGCGTTCAGCTCCGGCCGCGCTTGGCCCATTCCCCGGTGTTACCCTGCTCACAGACAGCCCGGCTCGGTAGAAAACAGCCCTCAGCTGGGGGCCAGGTCACCAGAAGTGTTGGCTGAGATCTCCCTGACTGGCTGCCACAGGCTCGGCTCCGTTCCCCCTCCCGGGTTCACTTCACCTTTGTTTTTCAAGAATATATGATGCTTCTTTGGTTCAGTAGTTCCAAACTACTGATAATCCCCAGCTTCTCCAGCAACAGTTTCCTGTGTGGTTCTACCTGAAGGGCCTTGATCAGTTAAATCTATTCTTTTTGTATATACTGGGAATTCTCATCTCTTCTCTGTGAGACTCAAGGGGCACAAGCTGGAACATGGGAAGTTCCATTCAAATATGAGGAGGAACTTTATGGTGAGAAGAGCCCTGGAACAGGCTGCCCAGGGAGGGTGTGGAGTCCCCTTCTCTGGAGATTTTCAAGCCCTGCCTGGATGCAGTCCTGAGTGATGTGCTCTGGGCAGCCCTGCTTTAGCAGGGGAGTTGGACTGGATGATCTCTAGAGGTCCCTTCCAACTCTGGCAATTCCGTGATTCCATGATACTCAGCACAGTTTAGTTTTAGCCAGGCAGTGCTGGATCTCAGGCACATCTTTCAGCTAACTCCGTGTGTAAAGAATTTGTTGAAAAGCCTTGCACACTTGAGAGCTCCAAATAATAGGCCTGTAGGTAATGTGTTGGTGTCCCCACCCCGTGAAATTTGTCTTATAAAACTGTAGGAAGAGGGAAACCTTGTGCTGATTTGAAATGTCTTCCCAGGACTTCTAAAAAAAAATTAAAATATTACAAGTAATTTCTGTATTTCTGCCTTCACACCCTTAATGAGGCAGAGTTAGACAAGGCAGGACTTGTTTACTTGAGATGTCAGTCATCTTTGAATGGTGCTGCATCCCTCCCATCCTGCTGTAAGAGACTGCCGTGCTCTCCAGGCGGGGAGGGAATCTCAGGAGAAAACTACCGGGAGGCTTTTAAATATTTTGGGGAACGGGGGCAAATGTCTAGGAAACACAAAGGATCTGCAGGACACACAAAAAGATCAGTAAAATGCCTACATGTAGATACTTGGTTTGTTTTTTTTTTAACCTTTATTATTTTTACATAAGAAAATAAGATTATGATGAGGCAGTAACGAAACCAAACGCTTGCAGAGTCGGGGCAGGAGGAAGGGACCGAGCAGCACGGAGGAGTCCGGCGCCTCTGCCCAGCCTGTGGCTGCAGGAGCAGAAGAAGTGCTCTCATTTAAGCACCAAGAAGTAGGTGGTCCAGCCGGCCAGCAGCAGCGCCCCGACCAGCACGGTGTAACTGAAGAGCACAAAAGCCAGCAGCTCCTTCAGCACCTTGAGGAAGTGGATGGTGAAGGACTCCGGCATGGTTCTCCCCGGCACGGTGGCAGGTAGGGTCTCTGGGGCTGGCTGCTGCTGTCCTCCTCCCCGGGCTGCAAGCAAAGGGACAGGGTGAGTCTTTCCGAGCAAGGAGACTGCAGAGCCCACGGGGTGGCTCTGTTTTGGGGAGAAGTGGCTCAGTTCAGGAGGGTTAATGGCCACCTGTCCTTCTAAAAATGTTGTTAGCGTCAGGTTGGACTTCTGTGTGCTTGTTCAGGGTCCTGTACAGGGGTGCCGAGCTGTGCAGTGTTGAAAAAGAGTTCGAGCTGTGATCAAAGTCTCCAAATCAGGACTGGTAATTAAGCAAAATTGGAGACTGCTGTGTAGGTAATGGCCAGAGGCCCTGACAGGGTCCAGCCGGCTCCTGGTACCTTTCCCCCTGTGTCAGTGGCTGTGCATCCAGGAAGCTTCATGTTCAGAGCGGTCGCTGATGGTGCATTACCAACAGTGTGTTCCGATCAAAGTGGTCAATTCCTCCAAGCAAGCCACCATTAATATTTAATGATATAATTGCATCTAATGGAGATACTGGCACAAACTGAGCCTTTTGTTTAAGAATGATGAAAACTGGGGCTTAAATATAAGTTTGCACAGGCAAATATTTATATCTGATGTTAAAAATAACCTTTAAATGGGAAATACGGGATAAGATGCTTTCGAATTCATCTTCCAGCTGTATTTTAAAGTCATACTTGCACATCACTTTAAAAGTGATTGTTCATTTGTTAGTTTAATATAAAATCTGAACTCTCTCACAAAAGTTGTTGGCTCCTTAGTCTTAAAGCTGTGTAGCCCCATCTAAAAAATTCTACCATCTTTAAAATTTACGTGCTTTTTAAATTTGAGCATAACTGTGTCTGATCAAAAATACCCACACTCTTGGTCAACCATGTAAAAGGAATTTAAAACTTAAGATAAAGCTAACCTGAAAGGATTATTTCTCTTCTACGAGTGTAAAGCTCTGCCAAAGTAAACTGAATTCCCATCCTACCATTTAGAATATTTTTGAAGAGCTCTTGTGATAAAAAGTTCACTTTTTGGTCTTTGAGTTCAGTCATTTCACTCTAAGCTCAGGCATGTATATGCATTATAGGAGCTATTGCATTTCAAAACCAGCCATGGTTTCCCAGTTGTTCAAAGCATTGAAGTTTTCTATCTATAAGCTTTACGGGATTTCTGATTATCTAAAAAGACATCGGTAAAGAAATAAACTACTTACCCAGGCAGATGGTGGGCTCTACTTCGTAAAGTTCCTATTTCTCTCACTAGTTTTGTTCTGCAGTTGTTCCTTGAATTTCTGGCTTCTAGACGGTTTGTGCTGTAGTTTGATCCCCTTCTGATCAGCTCGTCCGGGAGCCAGGAGTGATGAGGTTGTGTTTGCAGCCCACACGAGGACTAATGCACTAGGTGTGGTCAGGACCAATTATTATATGACATAGCGCCTTTGCGCTCTGTGCAGCACGGAGCATGCCGAAGAGCTCCCCTTCCCCAGAGTGTTGTCAGCAGTATTTTGTGAGTTTAAGCGCCATGGCTTAGTGTTACCAGGTCAAACCCTGCATTTGTTTAAATGTGGGGGGGTTTTCCTCTGACAACGCATTGTATGTTGTTGTATTTTTTATTCTGCGCTTATCTATCTGGGAGGCTGTTTTTCCTCTTGCTCCATTCCCTAAGAGCCCTGTGCTTCTGTTGTGGGCCAGCTGGGGAGGAGGATACTCACCCGCAGCTGGGGATCGTCCCAGAGCAGCAGCTCGTTACAGGATGGAGCTGTGTGGCCTGATTTGGGCTCTTTTATCAAAAGGGGGTGAGCGCTGAAGACAGTGTAATCATTGCACTGTCACTGGTCACTGCTCTAGCTTCACCCTTGCACACCCAAGAAGTCATCCCTACCTTTTAGAGAGCGACAGCTACAACTCCTTTGCAGCAAGGGGTTAGGGGAAGGAGGGAGGTAAGCTACATATTTATTTTTAGCAAAACTGCTTTCTGATAATGTTATATGAAAAGTGAGAGTCTTTTGGGGTGGAGGTGGGGGAATGTTTTCTTTTTTTTCCGCTTGTAAACCAGCCAAATGCAGGCAACAGAGAGAAGGAAGACTATGTACTGCAAATCAAATCTCTTACCTACAAAGATATTATGATGTAGAAAATGGCCCCTTAATTTAATTAGGCTCTCTTGTTATCAAATTATTACCGGCATGGTCAGCAAGGCCTTAGACAGAAGCAGAACATAATCAAGCTGCTCAGGAAGCCTGTTAAGTAGTAATTGCTCCCCCAGAGAATCGATCAACATCAGGATGGCTTTTTTGTTGTTGTTGTTCTTGAATAGTTCCAGGAAGAGGCTTTGTCTACTTTGAATGTCCACAAGACTCTGGTGCTTGGTGGTGGTGCAGGCTACAGTCTGCAAAAAAATAGGCAGCAGTGCTGTTGATAAATTAGAATTTGCCAAGTGTCCAGCATAAACTATTTTCAACATAAGTTTTGCCTCTGGTATTATGAACAAACACATTTGCTGCTCCAAGTGGTTACTCTGGTCTGAGGTTAAGCTGCTCTATTGGCGATTTGCATGGTTTCCTTTATTCACTTGTGGTGCAGCTTTCACATGTCATGACCTTAGGTCACAAACTAGCCTGATCAGTGCTATTCATTTCCTTGTAATTAGTTCAATTTTTAAGATATTAAAAAAAAAAAATAAAATTAAAAAATGTGGATATTGTCATAGTACGAAGACCCTCAAGGCCAAGCCAAGGACACCCTGTAAGGCTTGCACTGTATCACATTTTATTGTTTTTTTCTGCATAGTAACATCTAATTTTTGATCCAAAGCTACTTCAATTTTCTTTTTAAATACTGTGAAATTACCTTCTTTACAGTGGAACTGGGGAAATAATGCAGAGCAAAGCAATCCATGTTCCTTGCATCATTGTCGAAGTTGCAGCATGACCTGGTTGTTGTTTTAAGACTTTAAGACTTAAGTGATCAAAAATGTATTTTTCTTTAGACGTCAAGAAATCCCCTAACTATTTCTGATGTGTTAAGTGGCAGAACAGAATGTAATTAGTGCAGAAGCTTAAAGAAAAAACATCCAGATCTTAGAAAAATAGTTTCAACTTAATTAATTCAGTTATCCTGGGGCAGGGGGAGAAGGACACAGCCACCACAGTGCAGGGGTTTATTTTATTTATTTTATTCCAGAGAGAGAGAGAGAGTGAGCCAACACTTTCAAAAAAAAAACCACAACCAAATACATTTTTATTTTATTCTAATAAGCCAACTGGAGTTAAAGAGACAGAGCAGATCTCTTAAGGGGCTGATTTGGCAAAACTCCATTTTACAAACCAAAACAACAGACAGAAACCCACAGTTCTAACTGTAACAACTTGGAAAAAAAAAAAAAGAAGGGTTTGTGGTTTTTTGGGGGGCATATTATGCAGGATAACTAAGAACAGAAGTCGTTGCTAAGAGAATGATTTAAGGTGGGATGGGGCGGGATTATTTAGTTGTTTTTAACTATTTAAGAGTGAAGTGCTGTGTGAAATGGAGTCCCCAGTGGTTGCTGCTGGAGCCCATGACTGCATGTCAGTGAGCAGGGGAAGGGCTGAGGTGCAGCAGCACAGGCTCTGGCAGGGCTCAGCTGCACAGGCACAAGGAATGACCCTGCTTTGCCTTCCCAGCCTCTAGCAATTAGCAAGGCTGAGTCCTCGGGAGCCAGAAACTGCCTCTGTGCACACACTGGCTCAGCAACACCCAGGGCCCAGCCAGCAAGACCATGGAAAATTCCATTTAATAATTTTGAGCTCTACAACAGCTTGTGGCAGCAAGTACCACAATTTATAAACTGAACAGGGGGGTGAAAAAAGCGTCTGTTTTAAACCCACTGTTTACTGGGTCACTGACATAGCTATTTTTGTCCAGAGTTCCATGTGGGGAGTGTCTGTGTGTCTTCAAACATAAGCTCCTGACACACTGATGTAATTTGTCCTGTGGAGTAGCTTTCCACAGTCAGGTGGGCATATAAACAAGCCACACACCACCAGTCCCGTCAGAGAGCTATTGAAGTAAAAGGCTCAAGCATGTCCCTTGTAGTTTGGGTGCAGCTGGTTGTATTCAGTCAGTGCTGTTGACACGCGTGTGGATAGCTCAAGGTTTAGCTGCTATTGTAGAAAACCCTGTAAGTACCTTGTAAGTACCTTGGCCAAAGTGTGCAGGACAATGGACTTGAGCATGGCCTCCAGGCAACTACCCATAACAGCTTGTTACAGTACAGTGCAGGCTAAGCAGGTCCTGGAAGTGGATTATTCTGGATGCCTGAGAGCCATGAAGTTTCTAAACCTATGCAGTAAAAAAGTTACTGCTTCTCCTTTACATCAGTTCTCTTCCCATTATACTCTCAGCTTCCAAGGCTGTAAGAAAATGTAGCTACTGTGGCCTGGCCCTTGCCTCTGGGGAAGCACAAGTTCCTTGGCCTTCATCAGAAAGATGAGCAGGAAACCAAACCCTGGGTACAGCGGAGGTGCAGCTGAGCACAGATCGCTAACACAAACAGACACAGTGCACTAATGGAATGTATTAGGCAGCAAAGAGAGAAAAACAGACAGGGAAACATCCTGCCTCCTCAGCACCTTAGGAAGGTAAACAGAAACAATCACATCTCCCACTAAAACTAAACTGATGGAAAAAAAGCAGCAATTTGCCAAATAGAAGGACCAGGGCAAATCCCTGCTCCCCCTGTGCTTGTTTGCCAATTCAGACCACAAGCCAAGATCTCTCTCCCATTGTTTATTCCCTGTTAGTGCCTTTCAGCACTGCCTGTCTAGTAGGATGTTCCACAAACAGTAGGAACCCAGTGCAGAGGGGGACGAGGGTAACTGCATCATGAGCTGGTCTCAGGAGAGCTTCTTTCACTGTCACCATTTCTCTGATGTTCAGGCAGTCATTCCAGAAGACCAGAAGCTGATGTGCCTGTGCCAAAGGGCCTCTCAATTCTACTGTCTCTGGCCAGAGACCCTAAAAAGGGGCAGGCTCCAGTTTTTCCATCAAGGATTTGATCCAGCTTGTTCCATTGATCAGTTTTGTAGTGGCAATGACGTACTCTGTGCCTCCATCTTCCATTTGGGACAGAAATCTCAGTGCAGCAATTTCAGCGTATGTCACACCTCCCAGGAAGAACACCAGAGTGACTCGGTTCTCGCCGTGTTGACCTGTGCATTCAGAGAAATGTACAGGTTGTCTTAGCTTTATTTTTACCCCTCCTATCCATCAGCTGTCAGTCAAACTCAAAATGACCTAAACCTAAAATAAAGATAGCAGCTGAATTTGAGGAGAAACGTATGGGGCAGAATACCAGCCTGGGGCCCAGAAAAGCAGACTACTGCCAGCTCTGGAGTCTTTACAGAATGTGCTTCTATCTGCTATTAGCCTCTGTAAGGCTTAATACTGGGAGAGTGATGCTGACCCTCTTGGTTAAGTAATGTTACTTATTAAAATCAGAGTGTAAGGTTAATTTTAGTACTCTGATGAGAAGGTAAACAAATGTACAGCTCTATTGTACCTTCAGTGCACATGGTGCTGTGCATTAATAGCAGGCTCAATATATGACTGGACTTTTTAAAGAGGCCAGAAAGCTATCTGTCAAAAATGGGTTAGGTAGAGCTAATACTGCTGTGGGACAGGGAGATGTCCAGGACTCCACCAGCCCTGGTTTCAGTTTGCCTCATTCCAGCCTAACAGAGATCCATCTCCCTTTAAAAAATGGGAAAACAAAGCAAAACTTACGCTTTTTCTGAAGGCCAGTAGGTAACTGCTGCCTCTCCTCAAAATGGGGACCCGGCAGCATCTTTAAAACCTCCTCTATGCTCCGCCACCCCGGCCGAGCCAGTAGCTGTGCCAGACGTACGCTTAGGGGAGCGTAGCCGCTGTACACATAGGAGATATCGTTGGGGTTCTGCAGGAGAGAGCAGAGTGTGAGCAATAGGTGAGTGCTACTTCACGCTGAAAAACAGCACCATAGAAAAAAAAAAAAGTAAAATACAGATAAAAGATGAAGGTTTTCCTGCTGCACATAATTCTGTATTGTTAGACATAACGTTCTCTGCTGGGGAGCATCTTTACCTGTTCATTAACATCATCCATCCATAAGCGCAGGGTTTTCCTGATCGTTGGGTAGTTATTCCTACCGCTTGTCTGAGGTTTCAGGAGTCCAGCCTTTTCTAAGTTGTTTAAGGTCAATATATGTTCATAGCCATAAGTCTGCAATATGAAAAATTTGCCTTTAATACCACAACAATAATCCATGACAAGTGTGTTTAAAAAAAAAAGAAAAAAAAAGGCAAAGATGTTTGTTTAAAATAGTTTTTTGGTTAAGATCTCTCTAGAATGTAACTTATTTAGAGTGTTTAAGTCGTAATAGTAAAAAGTGCAATGATATAAACCTCTCCATATCTACATGTTTTAAAACACATATAAGCACCTCCTGAGTCATTGCTATCAGCCCAAAGAGAAGCCTCGGTGCTCTGTCTGTACACACTGGAGGTCAACGCTACCCATAGATGAGTCTCTCTAGAATGCAAGTGGTGTAGAGCTGAGGCTTCCATGTGGATTCTCTCAGAAATTTACTGATCCAAAAGGTACAGACCAACCTGGAGAATCTCTCTTTTGTAATGGTCCAGAACCTTCTGCTTCAGTCCACTATTGCACACAGATTGCAAGCAAACGAGACGTAAGATCTTGATTAACGGGTGTTTTTGAGCTATGCAGTCTTCAATATAATTGTTAACCTATTAAAAAAAAACAAAACACCAAAACATAACCTGTTATTTAGTGACCTGTTAAAGTACCTAGAAGATCTAGAAAGATCTGCTCAAGACCATCTGTAAACAGTGATCCAGCACTAGTTCCACCTCAGGTCTTTCTAGAGCGTGTCTGTTCTACAGGCAATAGCCAAGACTTTGTCTCATGCACTGAAAAAATTCTGATTAATGGTCCTCAATCTTTCACTGATCCCTCAGAGCACTTGGTGCCCCTGTAAAGTCAAAGCACCCCAGCTGTACACATCTGTTACAGGCAACGACAGACAACTGGAGCCTGGCAAAGCACACGGTACAGCATCATCTCCACGTACACTCAGCAATGTGTGTCACTTGGAAAAAAACTGCAAATGTGCAGGAGACACATGTGAGAGCTCACAACCTTTACACTGGAAGGAGACAGGCATCATCTAGATCAGATTTCTCCTCCCTCAAAAAAAAAAAAAGGAAAAGATCCAGAGAAATAAGTTTGATTTTTTTTGAAGACGTAAGAGTCACTAATTGTCTTTATCTACTTACCTTGTCTGTGTCTATGCCAGACATGAACTCTTGTTCCACTGTTAAATTATCAAAGAAATCTTCAGATGCTTTGGGAAAAGAATGAAAATCAATACAATAGCAACTGACAGCGTATTTTGTACATTTAACATTTCAGCAGAGATGCACTGGATGGAGCACAGCCAATTTTTGCCAAGCTGAGTGATGTCCATCAAGCTGCCTTGCATCTCGCTATATTGAAATCAGTCAGAAAGACTATTCAATGGATACTCACTGGTGATGTCTTTGATGAGTTCTGCAATGGAGGTGTGGTTTGCTAGAGAACTTCTTGCTGCCTGCATGTGTGGCAACTGTGACACAAACTGCTTAATCTCTCCAACCGTTTTCGCGTGGTGTCTTTCCTAAAGAAGTCCATCGCTTCGGTTAGGTCTTGTTCAGATTAATAACATCAACTAGATCATTTTATCATGAAAAAGACTTTACTCACTGCAACAGCAGATACTGCCAGAGATATGCAACCGCTCAGACAAAAGCCTTTAAATGCTTACACTAAAGTCAGAGCATTATGAGTAACACCACTTTGATCATTAGAAGAGGCAGGACATAATATAACAGGATCATTAGACTGTATTTTTTTTCCATTATACCAGTGTTGCCAATCACTTTTCTCCACCTTTGTCTGATTTCAGCCATCACTATCTCCTCCTCAGTCTCCCTACCAGCAAAACTACTTTTTTTCATGCAAAGATGAATTACTTTGCTAGCTGCCAGTAAACATGGAGCTGTAGGCAAACGCAGTCAGAGATAGGGGACATTTCTCCTCAAAGCAGTAGTGAAAGGTGCTGAGGAACTGGGTTGGCAGGGTCTGTGTCCCTCGCAAGCAGAAGCCTGCCAGTCACTGTACCTGGCTGTAACAACGTCCCAGGTTTTGAGCAAGGAACTGATGAAGCACAATGCAGATTTCAACTCTCAGAGCAGTCCAGAGGTCTGTATTTCATTTGGGCTACTTGCCTCTTGCTGCAACTTGGAATAAAAATAATAATAATTTGACTCATATGTGAAGGATTTAAATGGACAAGTGCAGGCAGGAGAGTGATAATGACGAAGCCTGCAATTTAAGAAGTCCTCTGCTGCCAGTGTGCTGCTGTTTCATTATCACCTATTACTGCTGACAATTTCTTAAATTTCTTTTTTTTAACAACCAGTATGAATAATCCATCTTTAGCACCTTCAGCACTAATGTTGCAGTAACAGACGTTTACTAAGAGATGAGGCTGAGCACATGGTATTTCAGTTAAAGCACCGTTACCTTGTCTTAAATGTGGCAGAAGTGAAGAGGCAAAGAAAAAAACATAAGGAAATATAATCAGTGTAACAAGTTCTATCGAGAATAACCACAAAGTCTCAAAAGAGAGATATGGGGGCTCAGTTCCTTTATGAATCATCAACAGGATGTTTTCAAACAAAACCACAAACACAACCCATCCCATAGCACTCTCCAGCTTTGCCTAAGGTGATAGGTGAGCTTGAATTTACAGGTCAAGCCTCCTGCTGTTTTCTATGCCAGCCACAATATTCTATCAACGTACATTCTGGAGTTTTATTTCTTAAAGCCTTTTCTCTGTATCGCCAGTGAATACAGAGGGAAAAGGACCTTTCAGTTAACAGGAAACAGCAACAACAAAGTGGAATTGATCAGTACACTAAAATTAACCTTTGGCGTCTCGCAGAGGGAAGCAGCACCTACCTGCTCTGCAGACTGAAGAAAGCAATTCCTAGTAAGGGAACTATGGGCTCACACAGCAGAATTGTGGTTTAGGCTGGCACAAGACAAGCTTTTAACAGTGAGGATAGGAAAAGCCCCAGAACAGAGATGGGGAGAAGAGAGGATCTGCGTTACTACAGGATTCTTAAGAGGAGATTTGACCAACACCTACTCAGAACAGTTGAAGTGGAGCTGATCTCATCCCAGGGCAGAGGAACAGCCTGGGGAAGCTTCTGAAGACTACCTGCTTTTCTTCTGGTTGGGGGATTACTCCATGGCAACAGCACACGCTGCCAGTCACAGCCCAGCTGAATGCAGGCTGTGACTTACCTGACGACAAGAATGCCCAAGGGATGCACAGTCGGATACAGGCCTCACCTCAAAGGCTGCTGAGATGATCTTGGCTTTCTTGCTCAGCACCGACCCCACAGCATTGAAGTTCTTGTCCCGGATTTCAGCATACAGCTCTTCAGCAGAGTTCAGCTGGAGCTTCTTGGGTTCTGTGGGGAGATCTTTCCCACCCTCACCTTGCTTCTTCGGGGCAAACTTCTCAGGAGGGAGTTTCACATAAGCTACCAAATGCAGAGAAATAACCATTATAAGGACTGGAACTTCACCACCCTAAGTTAAGATAAGCAAGCTGTGTCCCCTGAGCAGTTCTGAGCAGTAAAGCTAATATAAATGCCCAAATGACTCAGTGCATATGTGATAATTAAGGGGAGTCTCACCCAGGGACCCAGGGATATATGCACACATACATGATCAGAACCCAAGTGCTAGCTACCCAGCTACCAAAGAGGTTTGGAGGCAGCCTTCCAGCCAGTCTTCAGTAAGCAGGAGGGATTAAAACCTGTAAATGCCTCTCTGGAGTTTTTCACACTACCTCCTGAAGAGCAGGAGAGCGCTCTGGATAGCCTTTCACAAACTGTTCCTGTCCCCTCGGTGTGGCACACGAGCCAGTCAGGCTGGAGGGTGAAGGCACACTCTTAACGTTTCTCCTCCCACGCTGTGTTCTGTGTCCCCATGGCTGCACCCAGCCAACATCCAAAATACACCCATTCAGTAACCATGCTCTGAACCCAACACCCCTTCCTAGGCAAGAATAAAGCCAGAGCTGATCTCGATGGGATGCTTCAGACCCAAGCTGAGTTCAGGTGAGCAGCTCCCACCTCACAGTCATTTAGCAAAGCAGAAACCCACCTGACACACGTTAACCCCCTCCAGCAAGCCAGAGACCCCCCGTACCCGGCAGTACTTACTGTTCTGAATTCCATAGATTTCATCTATCAGCCCCTCGTACGTCAGCTGCGTAGCCAACGGCGTCAGCAGATCAACGTTGCGGTCCAGCAACAAGAGGGTGTCAAAGACGGGAAATATCGAGTTCTGGCTTCCAGGGAACTCGCGCTTCATCCTGATCATCATATTAGCCACGTGCTGAAAATAAATCACGTTAGTCTGGTTATGGCGCAGGCCACTGCAGACAGATTTGACTTCTAGGCCCTACAAGCACATGCAAGTATGGGGTGCAGCCCTGTGTAAAGGAGGAGAATGGCAAGAGGTACAGACCGGCTGACAGATCAGGGGAGGACAAGACCAGAAAAAAAAAAAACAACCAAAAAAAAGGTACTTCTCTGCTGCTCTCTGCAGCTTAGCAAGACAGTGACTGGGGCCGAAGCACTGGGTTCATCTCAAGCTTCTCCCTCATTACAAAAGGTACCAATTAAACCACAGGGCATTCAGAGAGAAGAAAAAAGAGTGAGTTACAGGGAGAGATGAAAAAGCAAAGGCATGAGCAGAAGGTTACGTATTTCCTGCTTTATTCAGCCCTTCAGATAACCAACAGTTAAAACTCCACAGAAATAAGAACTGCTGAAAACATAAAGGTATGAGCATCTATGAGCAAAAAGCATCCAAAATCAGATAAATCCTCCTGGCAGGAAGGCTTATGGAACAGCAAAGATTGTTCTTTTGGCCAGAGATGACAAAGACCAATGGCCACAATCCCAAAATTCCAGTATGACAAGAAGGGTCCATGACTGGATTCTGAAAACCCACAGATGTGTTTAACCAAACACTCCTTAAAGCAGTTCCAAAGAACAAGATGCAGTTTTTAAGCAGCAATGTTTGCCTCACCCGGGCACACTCGCCCTTCCCAAAAATCTGCGGGATGGTTCCGTAGAGAGCCTGCAGCGTCATCAGCCCCTTGGCCGCGTGGTACAGACTCGTCTGGTCGCTCTCCAGGTAACATTCCTAAACAAGAAGAAGGATTCCCGATGGAAGGTTTTGATCCAACACAGCTGCTTCCCCAGCTGAACGTGGTCCATATGAAGAGTTCAGAGCAGACATAGGCTGAGGAAAAGCTATGATTGTTGGCAAATATGGACCTTATCTATGCTGTACATCAAATCACTTGATCAGACCAGACACTGTAATACTTCTGAACCCTACATGCTACTCCCAGTTTGATGCAGAGGGGTTAAAAAAGCCAGAACGCAACTGCGAAGAGACTCTCCCTCTAATTAGGCCAATCTGGGAGCACAACACCTCAGCACAGCTGCCGACAAGCAGCTGCAAGCCCTGACGTGTCCTCTGGGCTACGCTTAATCAGGCAGAGATGGCCAAAGAAACTCTCCAACCTTCCTGTCCCCAGACACAGCATTCTGAGAAAACAGGGTACACAGCTGGTATGTGGCAGCTGCTAATTCGGGGTGCAGCATAGGGTACAGTGCTCACCCTTGTACATGGCTCTTCAGCCACACATTGACACAAACTGTGCTAAGCTGTTTGTAATGACTAAGTATTCAAGCCTCATGGATGCTCGATTTGTGAAAATAACACCAGCAGTTAAAGCTGGAGGTACAGGGGTGCAGCTTGGGGTAGTGACTATTCCTTCAGAAAGCACTCTGAGAAGTTCAGGCTCAGCTCAGCACTCAGGATCAAGCCACATTTGTTCTGCAAGGCCTTTCCCTTCTGCGTGGGTCATCAGCAAACCCCCTGAGAGCCTCCGTACCAAACACCAACAGCCAACACAAAAAATGCACAGCGTTTTTCCTCAAAGACGAAACAAGTGCTTACCTTGAACGCGCTCTCAGACTCCATGGAGAGGAGGTCTCCGTCGAAGGGGATCAAGTCCAGGCTGTACTGCTCCCGGTGGATGAAGGACCCCAGCACGCCCTGCTCCTTCAGCCACTGCTCGCAGAGCAGGCTGCGGCGCGGCACAAAGAGGATGTGAAAGTCCCTCTGGGGAGAGCGGCCTCTGTCTTCCCTGGAAGAGTCACAGGCAGGAGCACAGCAAACGGTAACTCAGCTGGGCAGGTGACGGGTGCAGCCCAGGGGCTGGGGACACTGAATTCAGAGGAGATGGGAACACTGGGCTTGGTGATTATTGCCAACTTCCAGCCCCAGCTTTGTGTTTCAGAATGCTTTTTTACCCACCCCCCCACACGCATCCACAGCCACAGGTGGACAAGGTGACTCTATTTTAAAACACATATAAGCACCTCCTGAGTCATTGCTATCAGCCCAAAGAGAAGCCTCGGTGCTCTGTCTGTACACACTGGAGGTCAACGCTACCCATAGATGAGTCTCTCTAGAATGCAAGTGGTGTAGAGCTGAGGCTTCCATGTGGATTCTCTCAGAAATTTACTGATCCAAAAGGTACAGACCAACCTGGAGAATCTCTCTTTTGTAATGGTCCAGAACCTTCTGCTTCAGTCCACTATTGCACACAGATTGCAAGCAAACGAGACGTAAGATCTTGATTAACGGGTGTTTTTGAGCTATGCAGTCTTCAATATAATTGTTAACCTATTAAAAAAAAACAAAACACCAAAACATAACCTGTTATTTAGTGACCTGTTAAAGTACCTAGAAGATCTAGAAAGATCTGCTCAAGACCATCTGTAAACAGTGATCCAGCACTAGTTCCACCTCAGGTCTTTCTAGAGCGTGTCTGTTCTACAGGCAATAGCCAAGACTTTGTCTCATGCACTGAAAAAATTCTGATTAATGGTCCTCAATCTTTCACTGATCCCTCAGAGCACTTGGTGCCCCTGTAAAGTCAAAGCACCCCAGCTGTACACATCTGTTACAGGCAACGACAGACAACTGGAGCCTGGCAAAGCACACGGTACAGCATCATCTCCACGTACACTCAGCAATGTGTGTCACTTGGAAAAAAACTGCAAATGTGCAGGAGACACATGTGAGAGCTCACAACCTTTACACTGGAAGGAGACAGGCATCATCTAGATCAGATTTCTCCTCCCTCAAAAAAAAAAAAAGGAAAAGATCCAGAGAAATAAGTTTGATTTTTTTTGAAGACGTAAGAGTCACTAATTGTCTTTATCTACTTACCTTGTCTGTGTCTATGCCAGACATGAACTCTTGTTCCACTGTTAAATTATCAAAGAAATCTTCAGATGCTTTGGGAAAAGAATGAAAATCAATACAATAGCAACTGACAGCGTATTTTGTACATTTAACATTTCAGCAGAGATGCACTGGATGGAGCACAGCCAATTTTTGCCAAGCTGAGTGATGTCCATCAAGCTGCCTTGCATCTCGCTATATTGAAATCAGTCAGAAAGACTATTCAATGGATACTCACTGGTGATGTCTTTGATGAGTTCTGCAATGGAGGTGTGGTTTGCTAGAGAACTTCTTGCTGCCTGCATGTGTGGCAACTGTGACACAAACTGCTTAATCTCTCCAACCGTTTTCGCGTGGTGTCTTTCCTAAAGAAGTCCATCGCTTCGGTTAGGTCTTGTTCAGATTAATAACATCAACTAGATCATTTTATCATGAAAAAGACTTTACTCACTGCAACAGCAGATACTGCCAGAGATATGCAACCGCTCAGACAAAAGCCTTTAAATGCTTACACTAAAGTCAGAGCATTATGAGTAACACCACTTTGATCATTAGAAGAGGCAGGACATAATATAACAGGATCATTAGACTGTATTTTTTTTCCATTATACCAGTGTTGCCAATCACTTTTCTCCACCTTTGTCTGATTTCAGCCATCACTATCTCCTCCTCAGTCTCCCTACCAGCAAAACTACTTTTTTTCATGCAAAGATGAATTACTTTGCTAGCTGCCAGTAAACATGGAGCTGTAGGCAAACGCAGTCAGAGATAGGGGACATTTCTCCTCAAAGCAGTAGTGAAAGGTGCTGAGGAACTGGGTTGGCAGGGTCTGTGTCCCTCGCAAGCAGAAGCCTGCCAGTCACTGTACCTGGCTGTAACAACGTCCCAGGTTTTGAGCAAGGAACTGATGAAGCACAATGCAGATTTCAACTCTCAGAGCAGTCCAGAGGTCTGTATTTCATTTGGGCTACTTGCCTCTTGCTGCAACTTGGAATAAAAATAATAATAATTTGACTCATATGTGAAGGATTTAAATGGACAAGTGCAGGCAGGAGAGTGATAATGACGAAGCCTGCAATTTAAGAAGTCCTCTGCTGCCAGTGTGCTGCTGTTTCATTATCACCTATTACTGCTGACAATTTCTTAAATTTCTTTTTTTTAACAACCAGTATGAATAATCCATCTTTAGCACCTTCAGCACTAATGTTGCAGTAACAGACGTTTACTAAGAGATGAGGCTGAGCACATGGTATTTCAGTTAAAGCACCGTTACCTTGTCTTAAATGTGGCAGAAGTGAAGAGGCAAAGAAAAAAACATAAGGAAATATAATCAGTGTAACAAGTTCTATCGAGAATAACCACAAAGTCTCAAAAGAGAGATATGGGGGCTCAGTTCCTTTATGAATCATCAACAGGATGTTTTCAAACAAAACCACAAACACAACCCATCCCATAGCACTCTCCAGCTTTGCCTAAGGTGATAGGTGAGCTTGAATTTACAGGTCAAGCCTCCTGCTGTTTTCTATGCCAGCCACAATATTCTATCAACGTACATTCTGGAGTTTTATTTCTTAAAGCCTTTTCTCTGTATCGCCAGTGAATACAGAGGGAAAAGGACCTTTCAGTTAACAGGAAACAGCAACAACAAAGTGGAATTGATCAGTACACTAAAATTAACCTTTGGCGTCTCGCAGAGGGAAGCAGCACCTGGCTGCTCTGCAGACTGAAGAAAGCAATTCCTAGTAAGGGAACTATGGGCTCACACAGCAGAATTGTGGTTTAGGCTGGCACAAGACAAGCTTTTAACAGTGAGGATAGGAAAAGCCCCAGAACAGAGATGGGGAGAAGAGAGGATCTGCGTTACTACAGGATTCTTAAGAGGAGATTTGACCAACACCTACTCAGAACAGTTGAAGTGGAGCTGATCTCATCCCAGGGCAGAGGAACAGCCTGGGGAAGCTTCTGAAGACTACCTGCTTTTCTTCTGGTTGGGGGATTACTCCATGGCAACAGCACACGCTGCCAGTCACAGCCCAGCTGAATGCAGGCTGTGACTTACCTGACGACAAGAATGCCCAAGGGATGCACAGTCGGATACAGGCCTCACCTCAAAGGCTGCTGAGATGATCTTGGCTTTCTTGCTCAGCACCGACCCCACAGCATTGAAGTTCTTGTCCCGGATTTCAGCATACAGCTCTTCAGCAGAGTTCAGCTGGAGCTTCTTGGGTTCTGTGGGGAGATCTTTCCCACCCTCACCTTGCTTCTTCGGGGCAAACTTCTCAGGAGGGAGTTTCACATAAGCTACCAAATGCAGAGAAATAACCATTATAAGGACTGGAACTTCACCACCCTAAGTTAAGATAAGCAAGCTGTGTCCCCTGAGCAGTTCTGAGCAGTAAAGCTAATATAAATGCCCAAATGACTCAGTGCATATGTGATAATTAAGGGGAGTCTCACCCAGGGACCCAGGGATATATGCACACATACATGATCAGAACCCAAGTGCTAGCTACCCAGCTACCAAAGAGGTTTGGAGGCAGCCTTCCAGCCAGTCTTCAGTAAGCAGGAGGGATTAAAACCTGTAAATGCCTCTCTGGAGTTTTTCACACTACCTCCTGAAGAGCAGGAGAGCGCTCTGGATAGCCTTTCACAAACTGTTCCTGTCCCCTCGGTGTGGCACACGAGCCAGTCAGGCTGGAGGGTGAAGGCACACTCTTAACGTTTCTCCTCCCACGCTGTGTTCTGTGTCCCCATGGCTGCACCCAGCCAACATCCAAAATACACCCATTCAGTAACCATGCTCTGAACCCAGCACCCCTTCCTAGGCAAGAATAAAGCCAGAGCTGATCTCGATGGGATGCTTCAGACCCAAGCTGAGTTCAGGTGAGCAGCTCCCACCTCACAGTCATTTAGCAAAGCAGAAACCCACCTGACACACGTTAACCCCCTCCAGCAAGCCAGAGACCCCCCGTACCCGGCAGTACTTACTGTTCTGAATTCCATAGATTTCATCTATCAGCCCCTCGTACGTCAGCTGCGTAGCCAACGGCGTCAGCAGATCAACGTTGCGGTCCAGCAACAAGAGGGTGTCAAAGACGGGAAATATCGAGTTCTGGCTTCCAGGGAACTCGCGCTTCATCCTGATCATCATATTAGCCACGTGCTGAAAATAAATCACGTTAGTCTGGTTATGGCGCAGGCCACTGCAGACAGATTTGACTTCTAGGCCCTACAAGCACATGCAAGTATGGGGTGCAGCCCTGTGTAAAGGAGGAGAATGGCAAGAGGTACAGACCGGCTGACAGATCAGGGGAGGACAAGACCAGAAAAAAAAAAACAACCAAAAAAAAGGTACTTCTCTGCTGCTCTCTGCAGCTTAGCAAGACAGTGACTGGGGCCGAAGCACTGGGTTCATCTCAAGCTTCTCCCTCATTACAAAAGGTACCAATTAAACCACAGGGCATTCAGAGAGAAGAAAAAAGAGTGAGTTACAGGGAGAGATGAAAAAGCAAAGGCATGAGCAGAAGGTTACATATTTCCTGCTTTATTCAGCCCTTCAGATAACCAACAGTTAAAACTCCACAGAAATAAGAACTGCTGAAAACATAAAGGTATGAGCATCTATGAGCAAAAAGCATCCAAAATCAGATAAATCCTCCTGGCAGGAAGGCTTATGGAACAGCAAAGATTGTTCTTTTGGCCAGAGATGACAAAGACCAATGGCCACAATCCCAAAATTCCAGTATGACAAGAAGGGTCCATGACTGGATTCTGAAAACCCACAGATGTGTTTAACCAAACACTCCTTAAAGCAGTTCCAAAGAACAAGATGCAGTTTTTAAGCAGCAACGTTTGCCTCACCCGGGCACACTCCCCCTTCCCAAAAATCTGCGGGATGGTTCCGTAGAGAGCCTGCAGCGTCATCAGCCCCTTGGCCGCGTGGTACAGACTCGTCTGGTCGCTCTCCAGGTAACATTCCTAAACAAGAAGAAGGATTCCCGATGGAAGGTTTTGATCCAACACAGCTGCTTCCCCAGCTGAACGTGGTCCATATGAAGAGTTCAGAGCAGACATAGGCTGAGGAAAAGCTATGATTGTTGGCAAATATGGACCTTATCTATGCTGTACATCAAATCACTTGATCAGACCAGACACTGTAATACTTCTGAACCCTACATGCTACTCCCAGTTTGATGCAGAGGGGTTAAAAAAGCCAGAACGCAACTGCGAAGAGACTCTCCCTCTAATTAGGCCAATCTGGGAGCACAACACCTCAGCACAGCTGCCGACAAGCAGCTGCAAGCCCTGACGTGTCCTCTGGGCTACGCTTAATCAGGCAGAGATGGCCAAAGAAACTCTCCAACCTTCCTGTCCCCAGACGCAGCATTCTGAGAAAACAGGGTACACAGCTGGTATGTGGCAGCTGCTAATTCGGGGTGCAGCATAGGGTACAGTGCTCACCCTTGTACATGGCTCTTCAGCCACACATTGACACAAACTGTGCTAAGCTGTTTGTAATGACTAAGTATTCAAGCCTCATGGATGCTCGATTTGTGAAAATAACACCAGCAGTTAAAGCTGGAGGTACTGGGGTGCAGCTTGGGGTAGTGACTATTCCTTCAGAAAGCACTCTGAGAAGTTCAGGCTCAGCTCAGCACTCAGGATCAAGCCACATTTGTTCTGCAAGGCCTTTCCCTTCTGCGTGGGTCATCAGCAAACCCCCTGAGAGCCTCCGTACCAAACACCAACAGCCAACACAAAAAATGCACAGCGTTTTTCCTCAAAGACGAAACAAGTGCTTACCTTGAACGCGCTCTCAGACTCCATGGAGAGGAGGTCTCCGTCGAAGGGGATCAAGTCCAGGCTGTACTGCTCCCGGTGGATGAAGGACCCCAGCACGCCCTGCTCCTTCAGCCACTGCTCGCAGAGCAGGCTGCGGCGCGGCACGAAGAGGATGTGAAAGTCCCTCTGGGGAGAGCGGCCTCTGTCTTCCCTGGAAGAGTCACAGGCAGGAGCACAGCAAACGGTAACTCAGCTGGGCAGGTGACGGGTGCAGCCCAGGGGCTGGGGACACTGAATTCAGAGGAGATGGGAACACTGGGCTTGGTGATTATTGCCAACTTCCAGCCCCAGCTTTGTGTTTCAGAATGCTTTTTTTACCCACCCCCCATGCACAGCCACAGCCACGGGTGGACAAGGTGACTCTGCTTCCCTGCGGTTCTCAGAAGAGGGGGATCAATCAAAGCATGACTCATTCCAGCTAATCAGAGGGAATGCACATCTTAATGAGAAATACACCCCTCTCCATCGCCAGCCAAAGCGACCCACCGCTCCCTTCCCTCACATTCCGACTCCAGCCCCAGGAATGGCCACGCTGCAGTTTTCATAGAATCATAGACTGGTTTGGGTTGGAAAGGACCTTAAAGATCATCCAGTTCCAACCCCCTGCCCTGGGCAGGGACACCTCCCACCAGACCAGGTTGCTCCAAGCCCCATCCAGCCTGGCCTTGAACCCCTCCAGGGATGGGGCAGCCACAACTTCCCTGAGCAACCTGTTCGTGCCTCACCACCCTCACAGTTCTGGTACCTGCGCTGCACAGAGCCACAACTTCCCTCGGCAACCTGTTCCAGTGCCTCACCACCCTCACAGTTCTGGTGCCTGCGCTGCACGTAGTTCCCCATTTTGGGCCCAGAAGTGACAAACCACAGAGCACTTTCAGGCCAAATCTGTCCCCACACAGGACAGACCCCAACAGCCCCAAGAAGCGACCCCTTGCCCCCACCGCACCGGAGCACATTGTCGGTGATGATGTCCATCAGCTCCAGCTTGGGCCTGACAAAGAAGATGATGTTCTTGACGTCCGCCGGCGGCAGGCGGCCCGGCTTGAGCGTGAACATCTTCTCCACCTCATGTTCCTGCGCAGAGACAAGGGGGAGGGACCCACCAGTGACAAGGCCCCACCACCCGAGGAGCCACCACCCCCCGTTTTTGGGCCCAGAAGTGACAAATCACAGAGAAGTTTCAGGCCAAACCTGTCCCCGCACAGGACAGACCCCAACAGCCCTGAGAAGCGACCCCTCGCCCCCGCCGCACCGGAGC
The DNA here is from genome assembly GCF_001431845.1 of Calidris pugnax. Taxonomy (NCBI): domain Eukaryota; kingdom Metazoa; phylum Chordata; class Aves; order Charadriiformes; family Scolopacidae; genus Calidris; species Calidris pugnax. Next base: position 1,233,915 of record NW_015090783.1, on the reverse strand, counting down.
ACGTTGTCAGTGATGATGTCCATCAGCTCCAGCTTGGGCCTGACGAAGAAGATGATGTTCTTGACGTCCGCCGGTGGCAGGCGGCCCGGCTTGAGCGTGAACATCTTCTCCACCTCATGTTCCTGTGTGGAGACAAGGCCGTTAGCTGCCCGTGGGGGAGGGACCCACCGGGGGAGGGACCCACTGGTGACAAGGCCCCGCCACCCCCCGCTGCCCACCGCCTTTACCTTCAGGAGTGAGTACTGCGCGATCAGCCCGAAGGGCCCCGTCAGGGGGGGGTGTGAGGGGGTGAATGGGTCCGTCGGTCCGTCCGTCCTCTCCCCCGGCCCCGCTCTCACCTTGGACCCCGCGCACTTGTCCAGGAACTCGCGGAGCTCGCGGCGCCCGGCCTCGCGCAGCGCGGTCAGGTTGACGCGCCCCGAGCTCAGGTGCGCCGCCATCGCCTTCCCCCCGTTCACGTGACGCCGCCCGCCACGTGACGTGTGACGCGTGAGGGCGGTGGCGCGCTGGCACGGGGCAGCCCCACCCCCTCCCGCTGGCGGCACAGCGCCCTCTGGCGGGCACCAGGTCAACCCGGGCGGCAGCGAAAACGCTGCGGAGGCTGAGAGATTTAGGGGGTCTGCCTGGAGAAGGGGGGGTCTGTGAGGAGGTCTGTGGGGGGGTGAGTGGTTTGTGAGGGGGTCTGTGTGGGGATGAGGGGTCTGTGAGGAGGTCTGGGGGGGTGTGAGGGGGTGAATGGGTCCGTCGGTCCGTCCGTCCTCTCCCCCGGCCCCGCTCTCACCTTGGACCCCGCGCACTTGTCCAGGAACTCGCGGAGCTCGCGGCGCCCGGCCTCGCGCAGCGCCGTCAGGTTGACGCGCCCCGAGCTCAGGTGCGCCGCCATTGCCTCCCCCCCGCTCACGTGACACCGCCCGCCACGTGACGTATGACGTGTGAGGGCGGCGGCGCGCTGGCACGGGGCAGCCCCACCCCCTCCCGCTGGCGGCACAGCGCCCTCTGGCGGGCACCAGGTCAACCCGGGCGGCAGCGAAAACGCTGCGGAGGCTGAGAGATTTAGGGGGTCTGCCTGGAGAAGGGGCTCCGGGGAGAACTTAGAGCCCCTTCCAGTACCCAAAGGGGGCTTGAAAGAAAGACGGGGCCAGGCTTTTTAGCAGGGCCTGTTGCGATAGGACGAGGGATAATGGCTTTGAGCTAAAAGAGGGAAGTTTTACAGTAGATACAAGGGAGGGATAATGGCTTTGAACTAAAAGAGGGAATTTTTACAGTAGATACAAAGGAGAAATTTTTTGCATTGGCCCAGGTTGTCCAGAGAGGTGAGAGATGCCCCAGCCCTGGAAACATTCAAGGTCAGGCTGGATCTAGTTGAAGATGTTCCTTCTCAACCTTTAAAGGTCCCTTCCAACCCAAACTATTATATGATTAGTTATTCTATAATTAGGGTCCAGCAGAGGGCCACGAAGATGATCAGAGGGATGGAGCACCTCTCCTGTGAGGACAGGCTGAGAGAGCTGGGGTTGTTCAGCCTGGAGAAGAGAAGGCTCCAAGCAGACCTTACAGCAGCCTTCAAGTGTCTGAAGAGAGCTACAGGAGAGCTGGGGAGGGACTCTTCGTCAGGAAGTGCAGTGACAGGACAAGGGGTAACGGTTTTAAATTGAAGAGGGGAGATTTAGATTAGATACCAGAAAGAAATTCTTTGCTGTGAGGGTGGTGGGACACTGGAACAGGTTGCCCAGAGAAGCTGTGGATGCCCCATCCCTGCAAATGTTTAAGGCCTGGTCTGGTGGGAGGTGTCCCTGCCCATGGAAGGGGGTTTGGAACTAGATGAGCTTTAAGGTCCCTTCCAACTCTAACCATTCTATCATTCTACAATTCAAACCCCTTCTCTTTTGCACCAAATTCCCTGTCTTCCACACTTTTGTTGACATCAGCAACATTTGTCGGCTGCAGGAGGGTTCCCATGAAGTGTTAGTGAAAACATCCCACAACACTGCTAATGTTTTTCTCTCTATTTATTTAGAGTGCGGGCACAGGGCATGTTTGTCCCCACAAAGACCCCGTTACATTCCTAATAGAACAAAAAGATATGAAAGAAAACACACCTTTTTTTTCCAAAATATAACTTTAATATATATATGCATATATACACACACGCACACTATATAGAAGCTGAAAGAATGAAAAAAAAAAAAAAAAAAAGGGATGTCCCACAAACTGTTTTAGGTGTGCACAGCATACAGGTTTCTAGAAAAACCCCACAGCAGCTCCGTCTCTTACCTGCTTCAGGATTTCACGTTTCACACCGACGTCAAACCACAACCCGGAGCTCGGGTTCACTGAGTGAAATCACAATCAAATGAGTAAATGAAAATAAAGATGAAATATTTCTCAACCCAGTCCAGTGTCAAAGAAAAGCTTAAAAATCTAAATGTACAAATTCAGCCTTAAAATGGTTTAGTGCAAATATGAAAATTAACAGCATAATTTTAAGGTATTTAAATAAGCTTTAATATAACTATAGTGCTTCGTTCCTATACATGTTTTCCCATCAATAGATGCAACAGCACGGGGGCACTTCTTGTTAAGAGTGGGGACAAACCCAGAACCTGGGAAGAAACAGCATAAAGTCTTCTGTTAAATCATTTATTTATATTTTACTTAAGTTTATTAAAGGGAGAGAGGGTATTTATTAGTGGAGGAGCAAAATATTTATCAATTTAACTTGATTCCGGGAGTGGTGAGGGTATTTATTAGTGGAGGAGCAAAATATCAATTTAACTTGATTCCGGGAGTGGCTGGGCGAGGGGAATGGGAGCCAGGGCTGGGGGCGGGGTGGGGGTAGGTCAAGAAACGCTGTCCCTTTTCCTGACATTGAGCACACACGAATGCTGGTGGCATAAATCGTCCGATGACGGCGTGCAGACGGTCCGTCCTCGCTGCTGCACGTCCCACTAGAAGGTCTCGTCGTCGTTGCAGTCGGCCGTCCAGTGCCCGAACATCTCGCAGGTGTCGCAGTAGGGACGCTCCTCTCTCCTGCTGCCGTGATAGGCCGAGTGGGGCGGCTCCTCCAGCATCTGCGCCTGCGTGGGACAGTCTTCGGTGTCGTGAAGGTCAAAGCAGCCGCAGATATCGCAGAAGAGACGAGGTTTCTTCTTGGACAAGCTTTCTTCCTCACTGCAAGATCAGCACCAAAGTCAAGCAGGGTACTTCTCCTCCATAAAGGAGAAAGGGCTGCTGCCCTGCCCTGCTCGATAAGCTGTCTCATAATTATTGAGACTAAGGAAACACCACAGGGGTCAACAACAACACAAAAATAATTACAAAATCCCTTCTGAAGATCTTCTGACATCTTAACTACCTTGCAGTACCCCCATAATCCCTTATACGATAATATTTACTAAACAATCTGCTCTGTTGGTGTAAATAATTGCATAAATGCAGACATTATTTTAAAAAAAAAACAACCCACATGTAAACTAGTTTCTCTTTTCTCTTGACAGCAGAGATCTGAAGTCACAGTTTAGAGAATTGGTTTTAGCTCTGTTTCTCTGGATGGATCTCCTCATCTCAATGTAGCTACCTGGGGCCTCTTGAGAGCAAAAATTCTACTTCATTTGGAAAGGGCCAAACTCAACCAACACTGACAACAAATATATTACGATACCCTAGTGTTTGTGACTGATAACTACAGAGGATCATTTTGCACTACCCAATACACTGTAGTAATGGACCTAAAAAGAAGGCTGGATCCAATCACCCTAAATTCAAGAGGAAGCTCCATCTTGACAGCCGAAATCAGGCTGGTGCGTTGTGCAGGTGACAGAACTGACTGATACCAACAGTTCCCAAAACACAAGCCAAGGTTTTCCTTTAGGATTTATACCTGTCGTAGTTATTTATCTCCTCTTCATTGCCATTCAGGGCTGCTTCACACATTCTTTGTATTTTCAAGTTCAATTCTTCGTTTCTCCGTTGCAAATCCACTATCACTGAGTTCAGGAAGTCAATCTGTGACAGTCAAGAACAAGGACAGTCAGCAGGCTGGGGACTGCACTTCAGAGAAAGCCAGACAAGGAATAACCCTCCAACTGACAGGTGCAGATCCGCATTAACTCCTGCCACTGGATCGTTGTGAGATTTCAGTGTCCATCACTGAAAGAACAAGAACTTCCCCAAGGACCTCTGAGACCCTCGGGGTGATTTCTGCCCAGGGAGTCAGGTAGTTCTGTCCAGCCAACACATCTGAGACATCGGTGGGTCTCAACCCACCACCGACAGATCGGGTTCTTTTTCTAATGTTACATTTTGAACCCAAATTCAGTTGTGAATTCTGATCAGAACAGCATCTCTGTTCCTGCAGCTCTAGGGGATACAGCGCAGGGCACTGGTAGGACATGTCCCAAAGCTAATTTGAGCCACAGAGATCAGCAGGCCAGCCCTGCAGCAGCACTGTAGTCAAGTAATGCTTGGTAAATTAACAGTGAATAAAAGAAAGGAAGCCAAAAAGTAGAACAAACCTCGTGCTGATCAGAAGGAGGGGTTGCCATCAGCAGGTGAGTTCAAGGAGGCAGAAAAACAGAAAAATATTGGTGATTAGTGTGTGTTAATTACACAACTTCTAATCTCTGTACAGAGTAGGAAGGACTTTTTTTTTAATCAACATCACTGACATTAGAGATCTAACAAGGACTTTTATAATGAGCAGAAGGTGCTTCTCTTCTATCTGTGTTTCCTAGGCGTTTGCTGTCATGCTGCCTGTGGCACGGCAGCACTTCACATGTTCATTATGATTATTGTACTCTTTGATACATGTTTTTCCTCACGCTAACTGAGCAAATTCCTTGCCCCATTGCTGCCAACCCTCATTCTGAGTAAAGTTCTGCAGTTAAAAAGCAAAGATCAACATTTCCAACTGTAGAAGCTTAGACGTAACACGTGAGGTCAGGCAGCCCATTTCTCCAAGATGGCAAGCATGGCAGATTCAGGTGGGTCACACCTTACTCCTCATTCACATCCAAGAAACCTTTGGAAAGGATGCCAGGGAGCAGTTTGAGTGTGCTCTGCTGGGCTGTACCTCACCAACAGGCTGCAGGTCAAAACTCTCCACCTGCTTTCCTGCCTGTTCCCTCACATCCCAATAACCTGGACTATTTCTCCAGTATCACTCATCACTTGATTCTTACTATTTCCTGCTGTTAGTATTTCCCTTCAGAAGCAGAAGGTTACAAGATAATTCTGCCCATTAGAACTGTGATGTACAAAATCTGATTAGGAACTGTCTTTGGAAAAACGTTTGACTCTGCCTGTAGACACACTGTTGTTTTAGCATGTTGAGGTTTCAGATCAAGTACCTGCTTCTCTTTTGCAATTTCATCTTGAAGTAGATTAGCAGCAATGTCACCTTGAAAGGAAAAAACCAAACAAACAGAACCAAAGTATAAGTATCCAGTAATATAAATTATGAAACATACAATGGCTCAGACTGAAATAATGTAATAACCTCTAGTCTCTAAAACGCCTTATTCTCAGTGCTTTCTAATCACTCAGTATAAGCTTTGGTAAGGGTGACTTTGGGGGGGGGGATTTTTTGACTAGTGCATTACAGAAGTATATTCAATATTCCACATAACTTATTAAAATACAAAAAATGTATGTATAGGTGACATCTGAAGTTAATAAATCTGTAAGGGAATGCTCCTCTGTTGCAGTGATGAGACTGTAGTGGTACGAAGCCGAAGCAGCTCAGACAGGGTAAGTGCAAGGATTCCCAGTCCCGTGCTCAGGGAGGTGCGTTTGTTACGTTACTTTGCAGCTACAGCCAGGAAACCCCAAACCAGTCCAAGAGAGGCTTTTGCACAGAAGCCACACCATGAACAGGATATGGCATAAACCATAAAACACGTTGCATTTCAACTCAAATTGCCCTCCGCCCCGGTGTAAACTCCCAGTGTGGGTCACTTTCCCGTTTTGCCGCTGGTCAGAGGGCCTCCATGGAAGTCTCACGGAAAGGAAAGTCACACGTCTGTTAGTTAACACTCCTTTTGACTCTCTGGTTAACAGCTGGAGAAATCTACAAGATTAAAGGCCCAGAGACAGTGAAGAGGCTTGTCTCCTTTACCTGAGGAGCTAGATACAGTTAAAGGCTGTTCGTTGTTTTCCTTGAGTTTTTGCTCCAAGTTCTTCACTTTTTCCTCAAGTTTCAATTTATCAGACTCCAGTGACTGAACCACTGACTGCAAGGTTTTTGCAGAAGCGTTTTCTCCACGGAGCACCGTGATCTGTAAGAGTTATTTAAGAAGCTTAGACCTTCCAGGAGAAGTCGGAGCACCAAGGCAACATCCTTAGTGTAAGGGCTAAATAGTCACCAAAAATACACACCAGAAGTCACTGAAGTAGGCACAGATACTTAAAGACTTAATTCTAAGGTTTAACTATGCTAAATTAATACAGCATAAGAATTAGCCAAGTCTTCAGTAACAAGTATGCAAAGCCATATGCTTCTAGCCATAACTTAACCCAAAATTAAGCACCATCCCACTGTTCTTCATTTACCTCATTTCTGAGTTTTTCCAATTCCTCATCTTTTTGTGTGATCAAGGCACTAGTAGCACTGATGGATTTTTGTAATGATGCTCTCTCTTCATCAATTTCTTTTTTTAATGTTGATTCTCTAAAAGAAAACCAAATACAATCAGGAATCACCTAAGGAATAGATTATTGTAGTCGCCTAAAGAAGTTTAGTTTGGTTTCAAGTATTAGACTACTATAAGAAGTGGTTCTTAAAAAGCAAATTTAAATTCTGTACTTGACTAAGATTTTATATGTCTATAAACATTTCAGATGTTACAACTGTGGAAACAAAGCAAAAAGTTTACCTAGGTAGTACATGCCAGAATCTGCATATCACCGTATCCATTTGAATTTAAAGAAGCAAGTTAATAGACTGGGGAGATACAGGATAAACAAACACGTTGCACAATGTTCCACAAAACCTAACTTCAGAGTTTTGTTACTTCTTGAAAATTACTAACAAGCAACAAAACATACATGCAAAGCTCATTATACAAGTTGTCATGCAAAGCATTGATGATGCTGGAAATATCAGCTGGTCCTCACTAATTTCAGTGACATCGTTATTTCCTGAAAGACGTACTTTGAGAGTTTCTGGGCCTTTAGATACTGTTTCAGCATGAAACCACATGGGATTCGTTTTACTTCATGGAAGAAGGGTTAAAAAGAAAACCCCCAGAGCTGGCACAAACCCCTCTGTATGTCCAGCTTTCCCAACCTTTTCAGCTGATCTAATGAGACAAATGACTTCTGCCTACAAATCCTGTCCTGAAAGTGCTCTTAGGGCTATGACATCCTCAAATTGATGCTAACGAGCCTTCCTGATGGGTCACACAATACACACAGATGAGTAATTGTCCTCTGGTATGAGGACTCTTGCTACAAAAGTTCCTTACAATCGGAGAGGTTTTGGTTTGTTTAAAAAAAGATTGTTACTCCAAAAAATCTGCGTTTACTTATCCAGAAGAGAAACTGGCTTTTCAGAGCACCAGGCAGTGCCCAGCAACCAGGTGTCACCTCCCTGAGGTTCTGCAGGTGTAGCCAGCTTTGTGTGCAGTTCCATACATCTTGGTTTAGATGGTGGTGGTCTCACGGCCACAGCAGTGACCTGTCACCCTGCTGACTCACTGAGGGTGCTGAAGACCAGCTGGGCTACCTGAGTGTGCACCCTCCACACAAAAAGCACGGAGTAACTGATACTTCAAAGACAGCAAATGACATAATGATCCCATTTAAATAACTAAACTACGCTACGCTCTCTTAGGACAGAACCTGTCCCTGTGTGAGGATGCTTGGTAGGCAGGGGACAACTATTGGGTTCAAATGGAGAAGTTTTCATATCCGTGGTATCTGCAGTTAGTGAGAGCCATGATACCCAGACCATGAAATACAATAAATCTCACCCACTCGAGATAAATAGGAAACTCAACAATGAGAGCACAATTAACGCAATTCTTTCATTGTTAAGATTATACTCAGGAATGGAAGCAGCAAGTGGAGAATCTGGGGTTTAGAAAAGCTGATGCAGTTACCAAACAATGACCAAAAGGTTGATTTTGGGTTTGTTTTTTTTTTGGTTTTTTTTTTTTTTTTTTTTTTTTTTTTTTTTTACAATGAGAGAATTAATATAAGCAGAAACACAACAAATTGCACAATCTTGCCTGCAAATACACGTTATACTCCTGTTAATAAAACCAAAAGGGCAATGGCATTTAATAGATCTCGGCAACCCTGATTCAGCAAAGCACTAAAAGTCTCTGTTCTTCAGCAGCTCCAGCCTAAACCCTTCTGTGTAAAGGCTTTGCTGAACTGGATCAGAAGCGCCGGGTGGTGGTGTGAGATGTGTCCCCAGTGCACGGGACGCTGCTGACAGAGCAGAGCTGCCCTCTCCCACCCACTGAGCTGCACATCCAGCATTTCATTAAGGCTGGGGAAATGAGAAAGAACATCTGGAAGTTGCTGCTCACAAGCTCTCCTGTACCTGAGACTTCACCCGGGCTTCCCTTTGCTATATACAGGGGGCAGATGGAAACCCCAGTGACTCACCTCTTGCTCAAGAGCTTGTTATTTAGCCAATGTTTCCACTTTTTGGTCAGATCTTCACCTTAGAGATCGAGACCAAATATGCTTTTTGTACAAACACGATTAACTTGCCATTTGTTGGGCTTGGTTTCAACCACCACAGGTATTTCGGTGGTTGAAAAAGGCAAACAGTTTGTAAGCATATAAATATATATATTTACAAATGGAATACAGGATTCTAGAATACTGTAACAGAAGGGGAGAGAAACAAGAGAAGAAAAGAGGAGAGAAAACAAGGGGGAGGAAGGGAAGGTCCCTGTACTGCAGGATTCGTTTTTTTTCTTTCACAGGGCAGTCTCTGCAGGAGCCACACTTTACAGCTCTGCTTGGAGGCCCTCTAAAAACGTTGAAACTGGAAAAACTAAAAATCCAGTAGGTATATGTCACTTCTTACTTATACAGAAGTGTGGATCACAGTTCACTTCCAGCATCAGCTGAGAAACTACCCCACTGACGCTCTCAGCTTCAGTATCATTTGTGGTGTGATTCATACGAGAGATAGTCAACACAAGGAGCACATATTGAATGTGAAATAACTAAAGTATTTATTTTATCAGGAGGAAAAAAAAAAGAAAATTGATTCAGTGAACTTAAACTTTTCCCCTGCCAATTCAAATCCAAAATAACTGCTTGCCAGCAGGGATTTAAAAAACAGCAATAAAAATGACTTTGTCATTTCACATGCCATTTTAAATTTCACTTTCTTGAGGAAGCTAAACCATATTTTGAGCAGTGTGTGGAAGTCACGGGAGAGAGAGGGTTTTGTTTCGTTTTAACAAGAAAAATCACCCAGATTCTTCCCTTACTACAAAAATAAGAAATTCTAAGAATGAAGCAAATACCTTAAAGTGTTACTGGGCAAGCTTTAAAAATGCAAGATAACAAGAACCACATGTTAGAAACATGGAGTAGAAATGTGAAATACTGTAAGGAAGAACTAGATTTGCACCAAGGGGCTTTTTTGTTTCAGTAAAAAATATAGACTTTTTTTAATATATATATATATGTATATTGCTGAGTATTTTACAAAACAAAAGCAAGACACCAAGGGACAAAGGCAGCCAAAATATGTACACCAACTTTACTTAAAAAAAAAATAAATAATTATTTATTGTAACGTGGATAGACTTTCTTGAGTCTTACCATTAAAGACACACAGATATAGCAAAGGAAGCAAGGGTAGGAAAGGGAAGAGAGAGGAATGAAATGAGTATCGATAAGTAGCGCAAGCTCAAAGACAGTAAGACAATTAGCAACCCACAATGAACCTAATGAGCTGAAGTAACATAGAACCCCCTGAGATTCATAAACATCAAACTCCTGTTCACTCCTGGCCGGACTATTTCATAGAGGGAGTTGCTAAAATAGAGGAAGAGGATTCCTGTGGGTGGAAGGAAGGTGAGCAAACTACTGCTAGAGATTTGACCTAATTGAAACAAAAAGATGTCTCTTTTTCGGTATCTCAGTTTCTTAAGAGAAAAGGAAGAAATCATCGCTCATCTCATCACCAGCTTCAGTGGAATTTGGAAATTTAGAGACATTCTTTTTTATTTAATTAGCTCTTCATTCAGCCTAACTTTTTTTTATTGCAAATAATTCCGTATGTATTTTAACCCCTAGTGGCCTGCAGTCTGTGCCAGTGAGGTCAACTGTTTCTGCTACTTGTTCTCCCCTTTCCAGTGGAGTTCATTCAACGCTGTTGAGAAATGTCATTAAGCCAAACTTGGGCATCTCGGTGTAACCAACTGAAGGTGCAGTGATGTCAAAACTCACTTTAGATTCACAAGTATCTAGGTTATTTCAGGCAGCTCACACAGAGTAAAAACAGGAGAAGGTAAATCAGAGCCATAAACCTTGCTTTTTATAACTTACTACAGAATTTGTATTTTAATGTGTGCTATGATATAGAACTGCTGCAAAGTACTGAATGAATCTTGGGTCCCCACTTCCTCCTTCCTTTCCTCAAGTAACTTTCAAACATGTTTTAAAACATGTTAAATAACAAGGCTGTGAACAGCATTCTAAGCTGTCAGCAGCACTAATATCCTCCTTTTCCCTCCCTTCCTCCACATCAAATATGCTGGAGATGATCCCCAGTTGGTACAGACACACTAATTATTGTGGTTGTCAAGCAGTCTTTACACCAGCTAAAGATTTCTCTCTTCTTCACCTCATCTTAAAAAAACGTAACTTGGGCCTCTTGTCCTTTAGAACAGAGTGTGAGCTCTAACAAAGCATGACCCATCTCCCAAATAACAGATTATTAGGGAATAAAAAAGGGCTCAGTGTGTAACAGCGAGTGGCTGAGGATGCGCACGAACACCCAAGTGCCACTCACTGCTCTTTGTTGTGACCATTATCTATTCAGGAAATTGCACGGGGGTTTGTTTGTTTTTCCTGGAACACGCTTGGTGTCCTGGAGAGCTACATCTTTTTCTAAAGATGAATATAACTGCTTTTGAAAAGGCCACATTTTCCTAAAGACATTGTGGCACTGAGTCAATTCGCTTTCCATAAATATATTGCAGAAAGACAGTAAATTTTGTACCTTGGGACCATTTACTGGACAGCAAAGTTTACAAATGGATGCCCCCATCACCCAGGACAAATCTCCTGGCATTTAAAAACAGCGCTGAATGAGCTGCAATAACTGCCACCACAATGAACTCCATATCCCAACACTATGAGAACAATCCATTCGAGGCTGAATAACGGCTGCTTTTATTTACTTTTTTTTTTTAAACAACAATCCTCAGCATCCCTGTATTTTTTCCATTATTCCTTAAGAACTCGATGGGTCAGGTCTGTGCACACACATATTTATCAGACTGAAGGACAATCCTATATTCCAGAGCAGACTAAAACCAAACACTAAACTGATTACTGAAAATGAGGAGAACTACTAACAATGCAAGAGGTGCACAACTAACGAGGAAGTGGGAGATACCACTGCTTAACATGCTCTTATATTAATACAAGTACATTTCCATCTCACTTTTAATAAAGCAAATGGGGAAGATACCATCTGTAAGCCAATCTGTGTAACAACCTCAGGACTTTTAACTATGATACAACAGAAAAGAACTGCTTTTTCTTAGAGCTGTTTTTGTATTATGTTTTCTGACGTTTTCTGTGGGACTGCATAGTTGAACACACATCAGAAAAAAGACATTATGTTTTCTGACGTTTTCTGTGGGACTGTATAGTTGAACACACATCAGAAAAAAAAACAAACTTACCTCTTTTTCATCTCTAATAACTGGTTATTGAGTACTGATCTTTCCTCTTCCAGCTAAAACACAAGTACAAAAAGATACAGTTAATACACTAAGGATTGTTTCCGTATTGTAACAGATCAGAGCATCATTATCATCATAAAACAAATGTGGGAGAGGGTACAGAGCCTAAAAATCCTCACACTGATCTTTCCTCTTCCAGCTAAAACACAAAAAGATACAGTTAATATACTAAGGATTGTTTCTGTATTGTAACAGATCAGAACATCATTATCATCATAAAACAAATGCAGGAGAGGGTACAGAGCCTAAAAATCCTCAAAGTAATTGATTTTCTACTAGGGCAACACACACAAATTGTTCAGTGACCAAGAATATTGGCTAGTGAGGGGCTAATACTGCTTTGGATAGTATTTTCACGTCGTGCACACCAAAGAGAACCATAAGCCTTTGAGCACCTGGATATGAATTTTAGCCCAGTATCGGTGAATTACTGGATTTGCTGTTGTCTGACCTGGATAACTGTACTACTGATCCATATTTGTTACTGTACCGTTACTTAGAGATAAATTATTGATCCCTGAAGCTGTTACTCTGGTTTTGTTACTGTATCCTGAACTTGTAACTCCATGGGGCCACCTTAAGCCCTGACAACTAGTGAGGCCTTCAGCTGAAAATACTGTTGTTACAGGTTCTTGGGGTCCAAACAGACAGGCACACATAGGTTTAGGAAAAGCAGAATGAAACAAGTAACCATAATTTGTACAAGAACAAAACTGTCAAACCCTACGGCAGAAACACTAGGATAACTGAACTTCTGATAAGTTTAAGAAATTAAGTATTTTTCAGGCCAATTAATTATTTTTCAGCATCTCCTCCTTTCTTCTTATTCAATGGCCCAAGTCAGAATCACTGCCCTGCAGAACTGACTTGAACACAATCTCTGTTTAGACTTCACAAGCTTTCAGGGTTCATCCACAAGGTTAGCAAGATGTGTATTTATAATGGAAACCTTGGAACAACAGGAAATAGTCTCTTATTGACTAAATATTTCCAGCACTTTGCAGACATTCAGGTTTGGCACAGAAAGCATGAAGCAAGTTGCAATGAGAAGCAAGCTTGTTCACCAGCTTGTTCACCAGCCTTCAAGCCTAGGTTAAATGCAGCTCGCGGCAGAAACACTGGGATAACTGAACTTCTGATAAGGTTAAGAAATTAAGTATTTTTCAGGCCAATTAATTATTTTTCAGCATCTCCTCTCTTATTCAATGGCCCAAGTCAGCAATCACTGCCCTGCAGAACTGACTTGAACACAATCTCTGTTTAGACTTCACAAGCTTTCAGGGTTCATCCACAAGGTTAGCAAGATGTGTATTTATAATGGAAACCTTGGAACAACAGGAAATAGTCTCTTATTGACTAAATATTTCCAGCACTTTGCAGACATTCAGGTTTGGCACAGAAAGCATGAAGCAAGTTGCAATGAGAAGCAAGCTTGTTCACCAGCTTGTTCACCAGCCTTCAAGCCTAGGTTAAATGCAGCTCACTTAGATAAATTCTCCATATTTTCTGACAACTTACCTTCTTCCTTTCACATACTGCAGCACTGTTAAGTCTTCCAGGTTTAAGATCAATTTGTATCATTTTGCTTGGGCTTAAATAGATGACTTTATTGATATGAAATATAGATACTTAGAATGGTGTAGAGAGACATATATTAAGAAGTCTTAAATGAAATCAAAAATGTCTCTCTCAAGGAAGGTGACCGCTGTATGACTGCTGAGCAGCCACAGAACTATGGGGCTAAGGCCAAATCTTTCCTGCAGGCAAGTCAAACCCTGCAATTCCAGCAGCAGCATAAAGCACAGACCCCGCTTCCGAGACTTTTTGTCTGCTTCCTACACAGAGGCAGCCTATATGAACTCCTTACCTCTGTACTGACTGGTGACAGAAAAAGAGAAGGAAAAAAGATGAAGAAAATTCTGAGAAATGTTTCACTGGTAAATCCCAACGAGCTGCACGTTATTGAGCCGCCTCTCAGAACCCCCTCTGACATCTATTTTATATGGCCCCTCTCCTCCCTCAGACTCACGTTGCAATCTCTTTGTGCATCGCGCTTTTCCAGCTGGTTTTTTTGGACTACTTTTCCTCTACCAGCACTAGCATTTCTCTCTGGTCACACTGTGCAGCGTTAACCTGGCCACGTTCCACAAACAGATCGCTTTGTTTCACCCCGGGCTGGCTTAACTTCCTCCTGTTTATGCTCTTGACTGCCACTTCCAATTGGAAAAACCTTACACTTTCATAAGTATTTCACATTATTCACCCTTTGCTCCCCAAAGGCCATGCCCACAGTGCTCCATGATGCTCTTTTCTCCCCACCCCCAAACATACACATCCCTCCTTTGCATCGGTTTCTTTTAGGAAAAGATTGTGGCGCCTGTTTAACTTGTAAAGTCCTTCAACGTTTGTGGAATGCTCATTTTGAGCATGAACCCTGCTCCTCTCCTCCCTTTTAGTCTCCTGGTTGGCTGTGCAGAGATGAGTGATTTTTGTACAGACCAAGACAGAAGTGGATTTAAAAGAAAGAAAAGTGAAGGACAAGGTGTTGGGGGAGTCGTGCAGCTTCTAAACCCCTGTTGCAGCTGCATCAGGTCTTGGATCCAACCCTGAGCAGCTTTTGTGGTAGAAGAGGAGAAAGGACACCCCTTCACTCAGCAACAGTTCTCCAGTGTCTGCTCACCCTCTCATTAGCCTCAGAGCAGGCTTCTCACATGCCTTTAATAAAAGATGGACCAGCTGAGCTAGCAGGTGGTTCTACACTTTATCCAATCAAGTTAAAATGCCCGGGCAGGTCTGAGGCTACTGAAACACCACAACAAATAATTTGAAGCCAGAAAAGTTCCCCAAGCTCAGTATCTATCTGACTGGGAATCTTTAACTAATTACGAACAGCTAATTATTTATGGATCGATATAGAAAAGCACCCCTCAGCATCTTTAGTGCAAGACACTTTAACCTTTAGATGTCAGGATAAATCATTCATGAAAGAGTATTCATTAATTTTGCAAAGTGTGTCACACGCAGCCACAGATTCACTAACCCAATTGACTAACACACTTGCTAGAATTTATATAGTTACCATAGCGACTGCTCAAAATACTTAAAACATATGCCTGCTCCCTTACTTACTGCATTTTCACAGAGACTCACACAGGCTGAAGCACTGCCACATTCTCTGCGTTCCTCCCTACTGTCCAGTTTTTCAGTATCCACTGCAGAAAATGTGGCTGCAGGGGCAACCCTGTTCTATGTTAAACCTCTTCATGGCCACCACGGACACTTGTTCTCTAAAATCTAATTGAGTGATTCTTCATACTAACGTTTTTTCCACTCCCCATAGACAGCCTGAACTGAGGAAGCCCAGACCATGCTGCAACCTGGTGCCTAAACACAGTGTACGTTCACAGCAAGGCAGAAGTGGTGGTGGGCTCCCCGAGACAGAGCTGTCTGTGCCAGAATCCTTGAGGCCGGTTCATTTTCTTGCCATTTCATTAAAAGAACCCGGCAGAATCAAAGGTAAAACAAAGGGACTGTAAGTTTAGGTTGGGTAAGATCTAAAAGGAACATGAAAAAAGTCCTACTCCTCGGGGTAACAGCTGGTTTCTATCAGACTGCAAAGGATGGTTGGCACTTTACAGGCTCCAGAGGAGACAGGGAATGCTTTTTAGGAGCAACCAAGAAATCTGACAGGTCTGGGCAGGCAGACCACATGTTTCACCAGTGAGAGCTGAACACCACTGAACTGAGAAGAGCTGTGCTCATTAGAGATGTGACACTCGGCAGGAAACCTGCATTTTAAATGACACTATCTTGCCTTAGTTCCTTTTGCCACAACAGAGCTCCGTGGAATACAAAATGCCTCTTCCACTCTGCACAGTTCACTAGACCTAAAGACACCACAGCCCAAACACTATGTTTAGAAAATGCAACAGATGGCATTCCCATGTTTCCAAGATTCAGTTTGCACCTTCCTCACAGAAGAGGACAGTGCAACACAAATGGCTGAAGAAGGCAAACACTGTTTCTCCAAGCTCTAGCAGATCTTCCAGATCTTTGATCTTGGAGCCATCTACTCATGGGCAGAAAAGGGCATGGTGTTTGCAAGATGACTGACTAATCCCTGTGCTTCACAGACTAACACTCTATTCTGGCAACGAGAGAAGGATCCCTGCTGACAGATGCACAGTCAGTGGGATGCAGACAGCAGGACTCCTTCACAAGGACATCTGGAAAGAATGGAGGCCACAGACTGAGACTGCAGTGACCACTGCCAGCCTGCGCCCTGTGGCCGAAGGGTCCCTTCCTTTGGGGGTCCCTTCTTCAGGCTTCATACGACAGGCAGAAAGATTTGACCAGGGTTGCCGAATCCTTTTCAAGTTACAACTCTTTCTGAAAATAACAGGTTGCCTCAAAGATTCTGAAATAATTTAAGAAAACCTGTGGGAGTGGGGAGCAGAGCTCCCACTGGCTGTTGAGGATGACAGCGTTCTCTTACCACACCACTACTCAGATGCAGCATGAGTCAGTGGCTGAGCCCACACGTCTGGGACTCTTGTTCATCACCTCCAAAGGCTCTTTAGGATGAAGCAGCTTGTGCATGACTCCTGTCAGCAGCCAAAAGGATTAAGAAACTGGCCAGATCTGTAGTCACCCATCCTCAGTATTTCCAAACAGACATACCCCTCTTCTACACAAGTGCTATCTCAGAAAGGCAACATATAAACCCATGTCTTTTACGTTCTTGCTTTTGAACTAGATCCTCCAAAGATGCCTTCATGGTGTGGCTGTCACCAGAAGTGCTCCACAAGAAAAACCCACCATATTAATGGCTGTAAATCTAATTTCTTTTTTGGCAAGTACCAGTGCTATAAGCTGTGTAACTAAACCCATACTTTAAGATTCCAACAACATATTGGAACATAATAGTTAAAAAAAAAAAAAATATTAAGAGATTCTTTTTTTTCTCCTGTAAACTACAACCAGAAAAAACACCTTACATCAATTCTACTCATCTAGTACCCACTATCCGGCTGCAACACTATTGACGTACAGGCACAGCACGAAGTTTAACGAGCATACACATGCATAGCGCTATTTAGAGACAGAGTCCAACCAAGTAGCTTCAGATAGTATCCTGAAAAACATCCTAAATACTCTTTTTCTTTCTAGTGGGGAGGGAGAGCAGGAATAAGGAGGAAAATTAAATAGCTAGATTTCCTTAAGTACTGGATAGACGGAGATTTCCGCAGTTGTATAACAAATTACTCCTGACAGAAATAGCAAGTGTCTGTTAATACATTTGGCTAAAGCATATTTAATTTATGCTTATTCCCAAGCCTCCCAAGTATCCCTTGCGGGTTACACAACCTTCTGCTAGCCCACAGTTCTAACCTCCCCGTGCAGGTGGCTTCCAAATTTATTCTAAAAGCATTTCTCAGAACAACTCATCTTCCAAGCCCAAACATGCAGCGCAACGTCACCCAGGCATCAGCGGATACAGCGGGCGCAGCGCCTTCCCCACAGACCAGGAAACGTTCCAGCCACTCTACCTTCTGATGACTTGTGACTTCGTCCCTGCTCCTGCCCAGCTCCTCGGCAAGTTTCACGTTCTCCTCTTGCAAAGCCGCGAGCTGCTGGGACTTCTGAGCTGCTGCCAGCTTCAGCGCTTCGCTGCGAGGACAGAGAGTGCATCGTTACCATAGGAACGAGAGAGGCAAGAAAAAACTGTGGGAGAGATTCAGCTTCACAGCTTGGAAAAATACATCTAGGTCACGTGTCTAAGGGGATCTATAATAAAGGTGACAATCTCTACCTCGGATGCGCAGGGATAGGTTTAACCCTGCAGCAGCAGCACAAAACTCCTTTTCCTTTAAACGTATCGGATACTCAAAGAAATGGGAGGTAAATTCAGAGCGCGAGTTCTGCATCCTTCCAACGGGCAGCAAAGGCTTGGATTTAGAAACACAGGGTAGGGCTTGACAAGAGTGTTGGCAAGGCTTTAGCCTAGGCTTTCTCAGAGTGAACTTTGTAGCCAGGGGTAAAACATGAGAATTGGTTTAAAAAAAAAAATGGGGGGGGTGCAAAAAAAGAAAAGAAGGAAAAAGAAAGAAACTTACAGTTCCACTTGTTTAAATACTTAAATACTCCCTACAAGGTCTAATATTGAAACATACAAGAATGCGCAAGACCACAGGAGGCACAACAGGAAAGTATCTAATATATTCCATTATTTTTAATGGATGCAAAACTGAAAACAGAAGCTGAAGAAAAAAAAATGGATTTGCAGGTTTCATTAACCTATTTTGCTACTAATATGTGTGGTTTCCTTAAAGTTTATTTTCAATGACATTCTGAAAAATATTTTGCATGCCCACCTATAGCTCAAGTGACTAACACAAGTTTTTTAAGATTTGACGTCTTTCAAAAAATGGAAAAGATACACTTCATGGCACTAAACAGTAATTTTTATGACTGTTTTGTTTTCATAAAAAGGAGTCTCAGTACTCCGATGTGCCAATAATACACAGAGTTAAACCCTGACTGGAATATTAAAAATACTTTTATGACTGTGGGAGGTAGAAGAACCCCTAAGTCAGAAACTTATCCAAGCACTTCAAAATACAAGGACTCTGTGCTCTGTTATTGGGCACATTTAAACAAAAGGAAGCCTGATTTACTTTTTGAGTTCAGCGCACAATAGGACTATGATTTTCTAACCATTTCTTCTGTCTGGCCTCACCTTGACTGGTTTCCAATCTGATCCACCTCAGCTGGATTGAACAGGCAACCTCACATCACTGAACATCGATTCAAATTATCTGGGTACAAATCTACTTGCTGATGCAGGAACATACCTATTTTTAACCACGATTGTTTGCTGAACTGCAGTACTAACCAGTTCTCCTCTTTTTGCTTTTGGCATCAAAGTGTAGATTCAGGGCATTGTGAAAAAAAAAAAAAAAAAAAAAAAAAAAACAATTATTCTTTGCAAACAGAATATGAGTTTTGATTAATGAAACAAATCAGTTCAACTTGCACCAGTGCATAAGCCTGTTGTACTTTAAATCACCTTGAGGTGACTGACTGCATGTTCCTTTCCCCAAAGCGTATTTTCATTTTTTTTACTTTCTTGTTTAGCCTTTTTGTAACTATGGGCAGCAGAGAGTCAGAGTGAAGGGGGTTGGAAAAAAAAAAAAAAAAAAAAAAAAAAAAGCACACAAAACAAAAACACTGGGGTCAATTGGTGTGAAATGTTCCCCTGTGTTTAGTGCCAAGGAACTTTAAGCTGATAGCTGCAAGTGCACTTGGCAGTGTGCAGTAAGAAATGAATACACAACATCCAGCCAGTATTTCTGCTGTTCTTCATCCTAGTTTTATGCAGGGGGCTCTTTTACAAGGGACACCGATGCCATTGTCACATCCCCCTGCTCCAGAAGGCACTGCTCTAAGAGCAGCTCATCCCTCCCTACAGTCACAGCTCCTGTGGGCAGCCTTTCCCCCTGCTCTCCTTTGTAAAGGTGAGGGCACCACCTTCACCAGCTGACCCCTCTGCCCACATCACTGCTGGTCAGGAAACGCCTGTTACCCAGCTAATTCCTTACTCTAATTAAAACAAGGCAGCACACGAAATAATTATGGCAACACAGATCAATTAAAAAAAAAACAAACTAGAGAAGCTTCCACTTATCCACAATGTCTGAGACCAGTGGTGATTAGAGACCACATTCAGCAATAAGATTAACTGTAAGAAATAATAATTAAAAAAAAAATAATTAAAAAAAACTCCCACAGAGCAATCAAGATCAGGAGAACACTTTTCAGTGCTGAAGATTTTCAAGGAAGTATCTTCTATATATAACTCCTGCTTGAGAAATTACAGACTAATACATTTTGTCTTTCCATGATGCCAGAGTCTGCCAGCCCCTTGCTGTTCTAGCATTGAGCAACTAGTCTGGAAATAATTATTTGGCTTTAGCTTTTCCCACAAGCACTGAGGCAGGTTGGAATTGCTCACAGAATGAAACCCTGCCTTTCTCAAAGGAGGTTGCCATCCATACAAACATGCAGGTTTTTAAAAGCAAACAGTAAAATCTGTCAGTCACACAGAAATTTAGTATTAGTTCTGTGTGCTGATTTCCTTTGTGTCCTGTCGTCACCTCAGAGCTGTGGTTAAGAACTGTCACAAAATGACTTATGGAACTAACAATAACAATAATAATTAGCCAAAGCTGCTCTTAGCTATCAGTCCAGATTCCAGCTCTCTCCATGAGTCAAGAAATTATTTTCAGAGTGCAGGTGGGAACAGAGATTTGTGATTTAATTCTGAATTACATCTCTGAAACCTGGGGGACGTGCAGCTACTGCAGGGCAGCAATAACCAGGCTGGATTATTCTTCACAGTGGTGCACCAAAAGCTTTGATACAATGACATTCCACAGGGCAAATTACTTCATATCAGAAGCCCTGCAGTTAATTTGTTTGTATACAATGTTACACATCATTAGTTCGTAGTACCTAAGAGGTAGTTTCTCAAATGAAGCATCTCAAATGACAAGCAATTAACTCTAGTTTTACACTCTATATATGGCATTTGTACTGTACCAGTTAGAAAATGAGTGCATAGTGGGGCAACAGGAATAAAATGGATAAAGCTATCAATGAAAAATAAAAGCAGAATTAGATCTTCTGTAAACAAAGCCACTTAAAACTACTTAACACTCCAAGTGTACTTGTAATTAAATCCAAACATAATTTCTTTATAATAAAGCTTTTTGAATAATCTAGTGCCCTCAGGTGGCAGAACTCCACACTTCCTCCAACAAACAAATAATTTCAAACAATTCTTGGAGCGAAGGATTTGCTTCAATACCCTTCAGCAATTCAGGAGCAACATTCTGATTTCACATTTTATACGTTAAACTCATATTTACTTTTGTCCTAATATCTGCTTTATAAGTGAGGATACTGGGCTAGTACTAAAAGACAATTTTTCAAAAAAAATGAAAGGTAAACCATTCCTTTATATTTACATTTAACAGATTTAACATTGAAATACTCACAATTCTTTTTTAAGTTCTTCCACTTTCTTGTTCTCTAGATTGAGAAGCTCTTTTGATTTATTAAGTTCCTCTTCATTTTTCAGGTTGTTTTGTTTAAGCATGTCCAACTAAAGAGGAAAAAACCACCCTCATTAGACTAATGAAACTATACAGCTCTTAAATGTAGCACTCAGAAAAGATAATCAGCAAAATGGGGACCTGAGCTGAGCTGTTCCACTTTTTCATCTTTAGCCCTTAGATTAATTCAGTCTGTTTGTACCAACGAGCATTTGTCTAACAGAAAATTTTAGACTTTCTGCATTCAAGTTGAGCGGCACAAAGTCCATTGAAGAGCAGTTTCCAGTAATCTGACGTATATACAAAAGGTAAAGCTCCAAATCACCTCCATTCAAAATGCTAAATTAGCTATTCCCTCGATCTATTCCTTTAAGACAACTGATACAAAGTTCTGCTTTACTGTACCTTAATTTCTGAGAAACAGCAGGCGCAATGTTGTGCTTGCAACCGTGAGAAATTAATTCCTTTTGGAGATGTTGCTGCATGGGACAAAGTGTTGTCTATCTATTTACTGAGCTTGAATCTATCACATAAACCCCAGGAGCCTCTGAACCCGATTTGTTCACGTTCAGCAACACATTATATTACATAACAGATAATCTTTGGCCATTCTCAGGGCATTAAGGGACTCTCCGGATTTTTTTATTTTTTTTTTTTAATCCAGAAAGTGAACCCCTGCCATTATTAACGTCACCGCATTTAATTCTCAAGTCATCAGATCTTGGAAATCATTACTGTTACAGCACAAGCTGTGGCGTTTCATGTAGCCCAGCTGTTCACTGCACATTGTTACTGGAGCTGCAGAAGATGAAAGAGCCATCAAAAAGAGGCCACGAGGTGCTCAAGACCTGCAGAAAAGATGCCAGTTCAACGTCAGACTAGATACTCTGGGGCACAGGAGTGTGAAAGATTAGTGAGGACATTCTTCTTCAGACCCTGAAGTATCACGAAATGGTGGGAGGACATAGACTGAAAACAGGTCCCTAGAGGAACTGCTGTACATATTGAGACCATGAAGTTCTTTGTGCTCACGTGTTTGTGTAGCTCAGTACAATTTGGACTTTGCCAGACCACAATTCTGATTGGGAAAAAAATAAAATTATAACGTTGCACAAGTGAAGATCACAAAGAGGATGTACGGAGCAAGAAGTGCATTAGAGGTGAGAAATTGAATTGTAATTTTTGTGGGTCAGGAGAACCATTACTCGGAGCTCTGCAGCGCTTCATCGCAGTGTGAAGTTGTGCCCCAGAACTGCAACCAGGGAACTGAAGCCCAGAGTGGTCCCACCTAAACAACTTACCCAAATCTATACAGCGAGACTCACCAAGCCTCAAGTCAAACCCACGTCTCTTGATTCTGTGACCTGCAAAAGCTGCTGTAGCAGCCCAAAATCCTGTTACATAGGATAGCTTTTTTTGTTGCTGCACCAAGAATTAAGGGACACGACCTTATACGCTGTATGGCATTCGAAACCACACGCAAAATACAAAAGAACACAGGACATATGGCTATAAAAAGCACCTGGATTTTCCATCAACATGCACTCGTCTAGTAAGTTTTCACAAGCCAGTCAAGACTGAGTATTGTGATGGAAAAATGACAGGAGCCACTCTTGGCTAAGCCAATTCTCTGTTATTCAATAGTTGTTCCTTTCAAACCAGGCAAAACTTTTCATATAAAAGCATTGAAATGCGATTACTTCATTCTGTAGCTTCTCGTTTGTCTGTCTAGAGTTCTCCAAAGAGGCCAAAGTTTCAATCTTTTCTTTGTGAATGGCATCCTTCTCTTTGGTCACCTTCTCCACAGTCTGGAAAACATCTTCTGCCATTTTGGCAGCCTACAGATAGAGGGGGTGGGGGAAAAAAGGAAAAAAAAAGTATTACCAAAGGGATCTCTGAAAGCAAAAGATGAACCACAATACTTTATGCACAGCTCCATGGTTTGTCAGCTGCTTTCCAATTAAATAAGGAATTAAATTAAACTTCAACTGGGAATTTATTTGCATTTTGAAGCTGCATAAAGTATAAAAATAAATGGACTTGAGAAGATTCAATTCCATGCAAAACTAGATCACAACCCCATGCTTGTGTTACCACCGAGAAAGCCCATTTCTTCTTTTTTAATTCCTGGATTTCTAATTACCACCACTGTGATTGCTCTTAGACTTTTAACCACTTTAGACAGTACTAGTTCAATAGATATTCACTGCCAACAGACTGCTCTGTTTTCAGAAAATGTGGGATGACAAGAAGTTGTTAAAAATTTGAAAAAGAATTACAAATTAAATAGGACATAAAACCAAATATTGCATTATTTCAGTGTTGTTTGTTATGCCCTCTTAAAAGGAAATATTTCAGAAGAATAATAAGATACCTTAGTGGGCATAATACATTCCTATAGGATATTTTGATTCCAATCTGTATTCAAGGTGATTTTATGGGCTTCAAGCCACAAAAACTGAAACTCAAAATACTTTACAGAATTTGTTGGTGGTGAATACAAAACACTTCTGTGAATAAAAAGAACATCAGAATTGTCAATGTCTTTAACAGACTGTTTAAGTCCCATAATGTAAATTTAAAAGGTTCTCTTACACTGCTTTTTATCCAATTACATTTACAAGAGCAGTTCATTGTTTTTTTGGGTTTTTTTGAGTAACTCAAACTTGTAGTTTGTTGTAATTTAACATAAAATTACACAAAGACGTAATCTAAAACCTTATCTATAACTAGTCTTGCTTTTAAGCTGCAGAGTGCTTTAACAGAAGGAGCTGCTCAATTTTTCCAACTAGTTCAAGGAAACAAAACTTCCTTTTATTCACAGTTTACGTTGTTTTCTTGCAACACTCAGCAACAACATAGTCTTTAATAATTAGAAATATTTAAAAAAAAAAATTAAAGTGTCTTTCTGACTCAGTTACAACTTGAAAAAAACCCCAAAGTAACATATATATAGAGAGATGAATATTCCAGGGTGTTTATACCAGGCTGAAGTGCTGATTGTGCAATGAAGTGCAGAGAGGAAACCGTTTGGTTAGTGCTCAGGATTAGTAGAACCAGACTGGATTGTTCAACTATGTGTTTCAATACCTCCGTTTTTTGCGCTACTGTTTGGGCCTGGAGAGTCTCAATTTCTTTTAGTTTCAAAGCCAGACTGTTCATCTCCTCCTGCAGCACCTCATTTTTGCCCTGAGAGACCAGCAATTTGCCCGAGAGGTCGCTATTCGTTTGTTCTAAAAGTGCTACTTCCTCCTGCAGTTTATAATAATCCTTGGAGAATTTCTCCTTCTCTTTTAGTATTTCTTCCTTAATGATGACCAGACTCTTCTGTTCAGCAACTAGGCTCTCATTTTCCTGAAGTAACTGTATTCTCTCCTTCTCAGTCACCTCATGCCTGCGTTGAAGATCATCCAGCCTCTCTGAGACAGAGCTGTGCAGGTCCTGGAGCTCTGCTTTTGATTTGGACACGGATGCAAAGTCGGTCTTCAGCTGTTCGATACTGGACGTGAGCTGCTTGGTCTCTGCACAGAGGGCTTCTTTTTCTTTAACTATTGCCACCAGTTTAGTCTCAGATTTTTCTTTCTCAGTTAGAAATTCTTTATTTTTCTCTCTCAGCTCCTGTATTTCCTTCTCTAAGAAGCTGATGTTGCTTTGAAGTTCCGTCTGTTCCAATAAAAATGATTCCTTGTCCAGTTTTCTGGCTTCCTTTTCTATGGTTAAGTTCTCTTTCATAATCGCAACTTCTCCACTTAATTTCTGACATTTATCTTGCAATTCACTCCTCTCTCTGGTCAGCATTTCCCTATCAGAGGAACAGGTCTCAAAGGAAGCTGATAGGACCTGCTGGGCATGTGACAGAGCAGACAGTTCATTTTCTAGCATTCCTTTGACATCTTGGGCCTCTTTCAGAAGATCTGAAAGGTCACATTTACAGGCTATTAGCTCTTGATTTTCTAGAGTCTTCTTACTTAGTTCTTCCTTGAGGGCTTCAATGGAATCTTGGAGCACGGCATTCTTTTCGGCCAGAGCTCTGTTGGCCGAGACATCCAGCTCATGTTCTCTCTTCATATCAGAAATTGTGTTTGCAGAAGACTTGTTTTCATCAAGAAGCTCCAAGTATTTGTTCTCCAATTCATTCTTCGCTTGAAGAAGAGCTTCATTGTCCTTTTCAAATTGCAACGACTTACAAAAAATAGATTCCTTTTCTAAGTTCAGTTCGTTTATTTTCTCGGTAAAGACTTTCTCAGCAAGTACAGCATCTGCTGTGGCTTTAGCGAGCTTTTCAGCAACTGCCTTATTTTCATTTAAAAGTTCCTCTCTTTCAGCCAAAAGCCTTTGTTCTGATGAAAGAAGAGCATTTTTCTCTTGAAGTAACTGAACACATTCAGCATTGGATCTCTCTCTTGAGGCTTTAGCTTCCTCAAGAAGACAAGAGAGATCAGCAAGGGAATCCTTCAACTCCACGTTTTCTTTCATTGCTTTCTCCAGTTCTTTATGTTCAGTGTTGAGTTGTGTTTGCATCTCTTCCGTTCTCACTTTTAATGCTTGGTTTTCACTCACCGTATTGTCTAAGCTCACCCGCAGCTCTTCTATGCTTTTAAGGAGCATCTCCTTCTCGGACTGCAGGCTCTGACTTGTCTCCAATAGACTGTCCCTTTCATTTTTTAAGGCTATATGTGTATTTTTAAGATCTGAGTGCTTTTCTAAGGCTGAATCTCTCTCTGCAGACAGAGCTGACACTTCTTGCAGTAGCTCCCTTTTATCTCTGTCCAGGGCCTCACAAGAACTTTCCAGCTTCTGAATAACATGATCTTTGTCTTTAATAACTGCATCTTTCTCTTCCAAAAGTTTCTTCTGATAATTCTCCAGTTCTTCCCATTCCTTGATATGTTTCTGACATACCTCATCCATGGCTTCTTTGTTGGCCTGAAGTTCTTTCAACTGTTGGAGCAAGGTCGACTCTGAAGACCGGAGAGCATCGTTTTCTTGAGCTATCTTCAGAAGGTTTGCTTGTGCAGCCTCTATTTCAGAGAGTAATTTGCTTTTCTCAGAAATTAGCATTGCCTTTTCTGTGCTTTCTTGCTGGCTTTTGGTCTCAGCTTCTTCCTTCTGCTTTAGAATTTTTTTATTTTCTGAATTAAGTTCTTCATTTATTGTCCGAAGTGCTTCTTGGTCTTGTTGCATTAATGAAATCTTTGATTCCAATTCTAGAAGTTTTGATAACAGGGAACCTCGCTCTAATTTTAAAGTATTCCCCTCCTGTGCCAAAGTCTCTTTTTCTGATATCAAACCCCTCATCTTGTCTGACATTAGTTCAATCTCTTTTCTGGCTGATGCTAACACAGAGCTTAAGGACTAAAGAAATAAAGTCAGGGAGAAGGGAAAACAAAAATGAAATCAAGCAGATGAGAAATGTGGTTTAAGGGCAAAGAGAGCTATTGCATTTTAAGTTTTAAAAAGTGTATACACTGACACACAGTCCCTGCACAAACTGAACTGTCGACAGCCACCCCTGGTATTTCATTGCAAAACACCCACCATCTGCAAGACAACTATTCAGGAATTAAATAATAACAATAATTTTTAAAAACAATGGTTTGAAGGTTCCTCTGTACAAGATCTCATCTTGTTTTTAAAACTATTCCTAATAAATTTTCTGAATGTAAACTACTCGGAAAGAGCCACAGAATGATTCCATGAGAATCTAAGTCAATTAAAATGCAGGGAGTTTCAGTTCTCAAATTCACCTTTATAGATAATTCTCCTTGTGATGCTGTTCAAAATATGTTGTCAAAACCCGTTTAATTCAAAATGCCACATCAGTGGTGTATTTGAAGAGAATCTAAGTCAATTAAAATGCAGGGAGTTATATTAGATACTAGGTTCCTCTGTACAAGATCTCATCTTGTTTTTAAAACTATTCCTAATAAATTTTCTGAATGTAAACTACTCGGAAAGAGCCACAGAATGATTCCATGAGAATCTAAGTCAATTAAAATGCAGGGAGTTTCAGTTCTCAAATTCACCTTTATAGATAATTCTCCTCATGATGTTCTTCAAAATATGTTGTCAAAACCCGTTTAATTCAAAATGCCACATCAGTGGTGTATTTAAATTGTGTGCCAATTTATACACTAAATATTTTGCTAAAGCATAGAACAAAGATTATAGCAAATAACTAACGAAGGATGAAAGCAAGCAACAATGTCAAAGAAATATAAGAAAAAATAACAATTACTAAAATCAAGCTACACAATACGGGATCATACTACAGAATGAAATTTCAAGTTTGTAACACTTTTAAATGAAATAGTTCACAACGTATTTTAAAGTTCATGTGTTTAAAATCCAGAGAATAACATTTGGCTCCAACTGATTGTGCTGAGCTGGATATCTATGAACATAAAACATTAACATCAAAGAACCGTATTTCATGGATTCTTGTGTAACCTAGAGAAGACAACCAGGTAGTCGGGTGTGCTTCTCTTCCCTAACTGATATAAATCTGCCCTGGAAAAGCTCAAAAAAGAAACACTGCAAAAATCTTACTATGAAATGGCGAAGTCAGGCAAAAAAACCAGTGATTTACTGAAACAGAAAGATTTAAAGTTTAAATTACTTGCAGAGTAACAACATATACATACTTTGGCCTGTTCCGCTTGCTTTTTCAGCTCCTCAGCCTGTGTTTCTAACTCTTCATTTTTCTTTTGTGCAATTTTCAGTGCCTCCTCTGCATCCAGCAAGTTCTGCTTAAACCCTTTGATATCTGCATCATGTTTAGTGATCATCTCAGAGGTTTCTTTTTCGTGCTTTGCCTGAAGATCCTTACACTGGTTTTGGCTAGTCTCAATCTGCTTTTTCTGACAGAAGACAAAACAATTGGAACACAGTTAAAGAAGCAGCAGTACAACATTCTGCACATAGGTCACTGGTGCTTTTTAAAGTTCTTCCTACCATGTCTGCCAGTTGATCCTGCATATTTTTCAGTTCTGCTTGATGAACCTTGAGAGTTTCTTGCTGACTCTGCTCAGCTTTCTGTGTTGTCTGCTCCACATTTTTCTGAAGCTGAACAGCCTTTTCATTTGCTTTTGTAAGCTCAAGTTGTATTTGCTCCAACTGCCTAGAAAGACCAAATAAAAGAACATTACTTTTTGCTGACAGCACGACAAGCACAGAGATGAAAGAGTCTAAATTATGCTGAAGTTCTATATCCTCCAAGCATTTAGAAAGACATTTAATTATTTAACACATAGAGAATGTTCTGCTAAATTAAATATACAGAAAGAAGTGAGGCCGAGCACTTGCTCGTGTGCAGAGCAAAGCAGCTGCCAGTTACTTTGCTCCCACTCTGGGGTTTTGTAAAGGTAAAGAACAACTATTCTACATACAAATTGTACTTGAAACAAAACACATTTTCTCTTGCTAGACAAAAATGTGGCCCAAGTCTTTTGTATATCCAAATAAACTGAGTTTCTCAGGTAATTAAATAATTATGAAGCACAATCACAAAACAGTCTAGATTATTAAAAAGGTCGTTTACTCTGAGTGATAAGAAGCACGTTACATAAGAATTTTAGAATTATAAATTTTATTTGCTCTTCAAATCACTCTGAGGAGACTGTTTTGATTAATTTAGTTTGATAGAATAAGTTCACTTGTCACATCAATGTGACACTCAGGAGTATCATGTTCAGATATTTACAAAAAGATAAAATGAGAAGTGCTGGGAGTGCTGAGTAACAAATTAACTTGAAAATGTTCTGACAATGCTGCAATACCTTTCTTTTAGCCGGAGCTCATCATTCATTTTCGTAAGCTGGGCAGAGCTGTCTCCTGAAGACTTCATGATCTCTGCAATATCGTTTTCAAGTTTGGCTTTAGCTTCAATCAGTTGCTGTTCTCTCTCTTCTCGCTCCTTCAATTTCTTCTCCATCACTGAGCAAGGCAAAGGTGAGCAGTTTAGTAAATTTAAGAGAAAGAGCAGGCACAGATTAGCTAGAAGATAGTAAAGGACTATAAGCAGAGAAATATTGATACTACAGAGCTTGCAAATTACCCCTTTAAAATTAAACATTATCATTGTTTGACTTTTGAACTGTTAACTGTAGCAGAAGGTTAAGAACTCTTCAGAAATAGTAAAAAAGCAACTAGTCAAGAAATCTTTCAGAAGTGATTCACTTCAGGGCATGAGAAGCTGATATGAGTTCTACCCTTATCAGAGGGTAACCAAGCAATATAGTAAGAGAGCTCTGCACATCTTACAGGTGAGACAACTCCCCAGCTATTTAGTAGAGCAGCAGAAGACAAACAATGCAAGCAACATAAAGCTATGGTGAAAAAATGACTTGATGCAGGGCAGGCACTGCCACCAAGGGCAAGAGCAGACTTTGGGAGGACTTCTAGAGTCCCAACAATGCCTTGATAGGCTTGCTTACAGGGTACATAATGACTCCTAATTTCTTTCTATGTTGGTTTTAAATTGAGATGTACAATTAGAAAGATACAGCAAGACTCCTTCCTATGAGAGAGGAAGAAGTGGAGAAGCCACTAAGGGACAGCCTTTTTGATGTGCTTTAAAAGAAAACACTACCTGGGGACAAAGCTTCTTAAACTTGCAATGCTCCAGCCTGGTCCCCAACCCTTTGTCTGGGATTTAACCATCACCACAGCATGATTTTGTTGCAATGTCAAGAAAGAATTTAACTATTGATTTGGAATACACTCATCCAGGAGAATCTTCTGCCTTACTGCATGTTTTCAAGAATTTAACTATTGATTTGGAATACACTCAACCAGGAGAATCTTAACATCATGTCACCTTGCTGTGTCACTAAACACAGTGCCACAACGGCGGTTTTCTGCCCAGAGAACAGGCTTCCTTGTGAAGCCATATGCATTTGGAAAAGCACAACGTGGCAAGCTCAGCAGGAGGCACACGAAAGCACAAAGCTGATGCATTTTTCAAAATGTTCCATTTTATTCCTTCCTTACCAGTCAAACTAGACTTCAGCTGTTCCAGTTCTGAGGACATGAGTGCAAACTGCTCTTCTTTTTGGTTTAGTTTTTTTACTGTTTCTATGCAAGTAAAATTTTGAAAACAAAGTTAGTAACTCCTTCGTTGCAGGTAATTCCACCTACTTGCAAGGTATATTACTCTTAAGAAGACAGGCTGCAAGTAATCCTGTCCTTTCCATAGCTGCCAAAACTGCAGTACCACCAAGTGTCAATTTGAAAACGTTCGGAAAAACCCCCTTTATTTTACATTTATTTTCTGCAGCTTTTTAGTTCTTTCTCTGGTTTAGCAGCAGACATACCTTGCATAGATTGTTGAACCTTTTCTGCTTCATCAGCTGCACATGTAAACTTTTCCTTCTGAAAAATGGAAAAAAAACTAAGGTAAGGTTTGGTAATAGCAGTAAAATTCAACCACTGAATTTATCTTAGGTATTTTTCAAGTACAAAACAGAATAGTCTTCACTTCTATCATAAGTAGATCTAAAGTTTTTGAATTAGAGTTCAACATATATATATTCAGCAACATAAAGCAAGATTTTCCCTTGCCTTGGTTGCAAGCAAGTCCCTAAACATCCTTCAGAATAACTTCATCAGCCAGCACAGCAAGAGAGCCGCAGCCACGGAGCCCAGGGTAGGAGACATGATCTCTGGGTCTCAATGCAAGAAGCTGCCCGTGCTGCTCACAGGCTGCACAGTAGAGAGCTGCAGCCCTGTGATCAGTCTCATACCAGTGCTTTCCAGCTTCACCAGCAGGAATAGATGCTGGACTGTGAAGGAAAGGGAGGATATTGAGGAAGATAGGAACTGAGACTCTTCCATCAACTTTAAATATTTACTATGGCCAGGGAAAGATTTTATGACAGGGACAGCAAAACCTAAAGCATGTCTTTTTGTTACTAACTCGGTGTAGTTTCTCAGGAAAATCCAACCCAGCTACAGAATACTTTGCAAATTTAATTAAATTTGCAAAATGAGAAATCAGATGAAAAATGTCTTCAGAAACCATTTGTAAGACAGGTGTATAGCAAGCATTAACTTGTACAACAGTTGCAATAAAGGGCCACGTGTTCTGTAATGACTAGTCTAAAAGAAAACTACATGCTGCTTTTGATTTGGTTTAATATTTTATCTGAAATCCCTAAACAGATGAGTTCTATTTAGACAAAACACCTGGGAACACAGAACTCAGGTGAAATGCTCTTTTCCTTCTGAGAATCAGATGAAAAATGTCTTCAGAAACCATTTGTAAGACAGGTGTATAGCAAGCATTAACTTGTACAACAGTTGCAATAAAGGGCCACGTGTTCTGTAATGACTAGTCTAAAAGAAAACTACATGCTGCTTTTGATTTGGTTTAATATTTTATCTGAAATCCCTAAGCAGATGAGTCCTATTTAGACAAAACACCTGGGAACAGAGAACTCAGGTGAAATGCTCTTTTCCTTCTGAGACAGATCCTATTGGTCATGAAACCTTGTCATCTTTTCATAAGTAAAATGGCTTTGAATGACTTTTCTCAGAGTTGATCCACAGATTTCAATTACACTCTCACCATGAAAACCAAAATCCAAAGGATAAAGTCAAAATTTTTGGGTATTACTCACCAAAATCTGAAGTTCCTTTTCCAAACTTCAGAAACCATTTGTAAGACAGGTGTATAGCAAGCATTAACTTGTACAACAGTTGCAATAAAGGGCCACGTGTTCTGTAATGACTAGTCTAAATTAAAACTACATGCTGCTTTTGATTTGGTTTAATATTTTATCTGAAATCCCTAAACAGATGAGTTCTATTTAGACAAAACACCTGGGAACACAGAACTCAGGTGAAATGCTCTTTTCCTTCTGAGACAGATCCTATTGGTCATGAAACCTTGTCGTCTTTTCATAAGTAAAATAGCTTTGAACGACTTTGCTCAGAGTTGGTCCACAGATTTCAATTACACTCTCACCATGAAAACCAAAATCCAAAGGATAAAGTCAAAATTTTTGGGTATTACTCACCAAAATCTGAAGTTCCTTTTCCAAAGAATCTTTAACTTGATTTACTGCACTCAAGTTTTTCTCAAGGTCAAGAAGCTTTTGCTCTTTGCCCTGCAGTTCTTTGGCCAGATTACTAGCCTAACAAAGATGATGAAATGGAGTAAAATAAAATTACATACATGAATGAAAAAATAGGAAAATTAAAAGTTGAATCTGAAAGAAATAAGTATAATATTAAAATCACTGTAAGATTAAAAAAAAAAAGAAAAACCAACTGAATTTAAAAAAATGTGATGTGTTAACTGAGTGAAGCTGATTTCCACTGATGACTACATACATCACAGTACAGATTGCATCTTGGAATATATCTGAAAT
Organism: Calidris pugnax; assembly: GCF_001431845.1. Lineage (NCBI taxonomy): Eukaryota > Metazoa > Chordata > Aves > Charadriiformes > Scolopacidae > Calidris > Calidris pugnax. The sequence goes on along the minus strand of NW_015090783.1, from coordinate 1,201,479 downwards.
CATTAAAATTTAGTTCTCTTGGAATTAATGGTGAAAACATTATTTAATGCCAGACATTTTAGAGTACATTCAAAATTTCAAAACAAAGTTACAGCATCAGTTGAATTAGTAGTTTTGGCTCTTTATTGTTTGTTGGTGTTTTTTGTTTTTTTAACTGATCAATTTAGCATTTATGCTTCAACAGGCTACTCAGACCAATTCACATATGGGGATGGAATTTTTCAAAAGGCTCTGTACCACACCCAGGGGTAGAGCAGAAACTCAGTGTGACATCAAAAATAGTCAAAGGTCCGTAGAAATCTAGTACCTTGGCACCATCTGTGAAGGGTTTACGAAAGCTATTTCCAGTTACTTTCCCACTGCTCTCACAATTAGAGCTCTACCTTGTCAGGTCATGCGTCTACTGGGGATGTGGAGAACCCCGAAAATGAAATGGTATCTCAGCGCTTCTATTCCTACCTGCAGTGGTGGAACAACTTTCCAATACTGAATGCCACTCTATCAACTTGAAAGAAACAATTCAACCAAAACTAAGAAAAATCTTGGTAAGAAGCACCAGATTGTAATCCGTGCTTCAAAAATGCTGTGAAATAGTGCCCAACAACATTGCTCTATAGCTTGTCCTAAAGAAAAGTTCCATCAGGATCTCTTTTGCTTTCTTTTGTTTCCAACAGCCTCTTCTATCACCTTGTTTAATAAGAGGCAAAGTAGTTAAGGTACAGAGGAAACATTTTCCCGTTGAGCCTCAAGTCACTTTATCTGAATACCTCTATCACCAAAGGTTAAAAACTTAAGTTGTGTGGATTCTTCTCCTAAATAAGCCAACAACTTTGCCATAACACGAAGCTTTCAGCAGAGACAGGCCAAAGCCTGCAGCAAGAATGCATAGAAAGAATTTTTTTTCTTTTGCTTAGTGGTACAGATCAAGCACTAGAAAACTGGTGAGAGACGTGACCCAGTTAACACTTTCTCTAAACCTCCTCAGATGGTACTAAGATACACATTCAATAAAACTAGTTTTTTTCTGTGATGTATTTGCTATAGCAGATTAGAACAGTACAAATGTGAAATAAAAGCAAAGTAAAAATAAAAGGATGGATGTTGATACAAACCTTGCTACTTCCATCAACCTTTTCAGTCTCTAAATTCTGAATTTGTTTCTCAGCTGCCTCAAGCTGCTTGCTAAGTTTCTCGATTTCCAATTTACCTTCAGAATTGGCTTTCTGAAGTGCAGCAAGGTCCAAAAGCTTTTCTTCAGCAGCTTTGATCTGTGGTGTAAGACTATCAATAACTTTGGTTTGTTCATTGTACTTGGCTTGCAGTACCTCTAGCTCCTTTACCTTTATTTCAGCTTCCTGCAATTTGTTTAAAGTGTCTTCCATTTCTACTAGATGCTGATCTTCCACACTTTCCAGTTTGGTCTTCAGGCTTTCCAGGCTTTGCTCTTTCTCCTCTGTGACTGCCAACAGTTTTGCTTTCAGTGATTCAATCTCTTTTAAATAATGAGATTTTTCATTTTCCTGCTTCAGCTTTAAATTTGACATTTCATTTTCATAGTCTAATTTAATCTTCTCAATCTGAGTCTTTAACTCTGCAAATTCGGCTGTCTGAGCCCCTACACCTTTGCTGAAAGAAACTTTTAGTTCTTCCATCGCTTGCTGATGGGAGGCAATTGCAGATTCCAGCTTCGATTTCCACAGCTCTATTACATCTGAATTCTCCTTGTTGGCGTGATCAAGCTTAGTCTTTAAGGACTCGTTTTCTTTCGCCATTTTCTCATTTGAAGCCGAAAGCGATTTGATCTCTTTCTGCAGTGCTTCTTCACTAACACCATACTTCTCTTTCAGTGAATTCATCTCGTTCTGGTGTTCTTTGCTAACCGCTGCCATTTTTTCTTGCAAAGAACTTATTTCTTGCAACAACGAAAGAGAAGTGTCCACATCATCAATGTGTTTACTAGACTCTAGTCTCCCTCGAAGCTCAGCTACTTCCTTCACCCGCAACGCTAGATCTCTCTCTAGTTCCATGATGCGAGATTTTTCTGATACCGTGGCCACCTATGATTAACAGCATTTTAAGAAAAGAAGAAAGAATTATAAAAGACATGTTTAATACAAAGACACTTAGGCCTCACTGAAAAGAAACCATGGAGCATTGCAAATTAACAGTGTTAGTGTATTCTTACCAGCATTTTGGATTGGAATACATTTGAGTTTCTTTGTCAACTCCTATTTCTATAGAAATTCTAAAAAACTCCCTGAAGTAAAACCTTAAGTAAAAGCAAATGCCGCTCTCACATAGAAGGCCAAATTGTTTACAAACAAGACCAAGTGTTGTTTCACTTATGTATAAATTATTGCTTTAAAAAAGAAAAAATGTCCACATCTGTATATTTCATGCATATTATATTCTCACTGAATGTGGACTATGATTAAATTCTTTTTTCTAAAGTTATCTAGAAATAACATTTTGCTCAACAACTTATAAACTATGTTTACATATATGATCAATGTTTAACAAAATGTTTCTCAGAGCCATTTCAAAGCCGACTGGAAAAGAACAGAGAACCCTGAGGTCTTTATTTGTTGAAATAATTGCTTCCAAATTATCTCATGCCAGCTATGACTGTCAGAGAAAAATACAAACACATTTTTAGCCTACAAATCCTTTGAAACTCCTATGTCCACTCCATTGTTGTCTCTGGAAAAGCATCCTCATGTTGTCTGAGCTTTTCCCTCACTGTTGAAGCACCTCGTGGCACGGAAAAGCAGGCAAAACTGCCACAATTATTTCTAATTAGGAAGTTACATTTCAACCTCCTCATTATCCCAACATCCTGAAAAAGGTATTACTTACCTGCAATTGCACTATAAAAGTACTTATTATAGAGAACATTCTTAGTTTTGTGATATTCATCCTACCTCAACTTCAAGAAAAGCTGCATGTGAGCATGGATCTCACTCTGTTGGAAAAAGGTATTACTTACCTGCAATTGCACTTTAAAAGTACTTATTATAGAGAACATTCTTGGTTTTATGATATTCATTCTACCTCAACTTCAAGAAAAGCTGCGTGTGAGCATGGATCTCTCTCTCTCTCTGTCTTTAAGAGCTGAACTTGGGACAATGTCCAGTGATATTTCAACAGGCAAAAGTATTACTAATGCTACTGGGATACCCATGAAAAGATTACATCATGGGTGGAAAAAAAGAACTAAAAAGCCACTGCATACCATGATTTAGCAAGGCAAGTAGTACAACAAATATTTAAGACCTGAGAAACCAAGCCCCACATACTAAGTTTGTGTTAAAAGCACTGACAGAGTCGATCTTACTTTTTTTGGATTTAATGAACATTACTACTTCTAAAATGAACCATTGAACATTCCTTCATGTCAATTCACAGTCCCATTTTCTACTTGTGACTTAGATTCAAGTATTAATTTTACAGTTTTAAGACATCTTACCTGAATTTTTCTGAAGACATGAGTGTACATATACAGGCATACACACACACAACACCAAAGCTCAAAATTAATGCTAATTTTTCAAGTGTTCCAGCTCTATCTATAGCAGGTGGCAGGAGCAAGGACCTGTTTCAGCATGTGTTATACCCAGCAGACTGTGTCATCAGAAATCTTCCACAACACAAATCAGTCTTGTTATTTAAATAGCGAAAACCATTACCCTAGTGTCTTCTAACTCCCTCTGGAGTTTGTCAGCTTTGGTCTTTTCAAAGAGCAGGCTCTGTTCAAGCTCCTTAATGCGGGCATGCTCCAGTTTGGTCTGCGTCTGTTAGTAAAAAGGGAAAGGAAGAGAACACAACGGTGCCACCATCACATGCCAGCACAAGAGGAGGGAGCCACATGCAGGCCGTGCTGCCAGAATCTTCTACCAATGATGAGCAGAGAAGATGCAGTGGATAAAATGAACAGGGAAATGCTATGGATGAGAAAGATGGACTGAGAGTGTAAATGGACTGACGTGTAAAAAAAAAATAAAATGAAAAATGTAAAAAAATAATATCACAAACGAAGAAATATGAACAAAAAGTTTCATGCAGCCAAGTAGAAGTTATTTATCAGTACATGAAGTTTTCAGCACAAATTAGAATAGTTATGTAAAAAATACATGTGTATATATACCTATACCTGTTCTAATAGGATGATAAGTCCCGTTCCTTGTCATCCCACTAACTTTTTTCTTTAATGCATTGGGCTCATTTTATAAATTATTTAATTACTAACTGGGGGACAAAAATTCACAACTGAAGCTCATGCGACAAATCAAAACTTTTAAACTTTTTTTTTTTTTTTTTTTTTTTAATAGTAGCTGTATCTCAAGTCTCAACCATAAAAATCCTTTTGGCCAAGACATGGGAACATTAAGGATCATTTGTCACTACAGCATGAATTATTTGAATAGAAAGAGAATGGTTGTCTCTAACTGCAGAACCCTCCTAGTTTTTCCCCCTCTTCCTCTTTCAAGAAAGAAGGAAGCAAGCGACAAGTAAGATTCTCCAAAACCAGGTTAAAAAGTGAAACAGTTTGTTTGCTCTATAGTTACTGAAGTCTAAATATATTGATATATATGTGGAAGTAAGGAAAATAAAGAAAGATCTTTGTAATTCTAACAGGGTCCTAAAGGGAAGCAGGAAGCAGATGAAACTAAGTGAGCAGGTACATCCTGTCTTTCGCTTACAAAGAGGTAGAATTTTTAGCAAGAACATAGAATATTGGATATTCAGGCGTGATACCCAGGTACTCCCCAAGGCCAGCAAAAGAACCTGAAGTTTGAGAGATGCAGGTAAAGTCCAGAAGCTGGCTCAAATCTGAGCTGCACCTCTGAAGTGGGGAAGGAGGTGGGTAGAAAAAGAAAAAAGAGATATAAAGAGGTAAGAGCCAGGTGCCAAGCTCATTTCTGAAGTGCCGATGAGTATTGTGTCAGCCTTGACAGGTCACTCTTAGTTTCCATTTACTAAACAATCCAAATTGAAAAGATTATAAAAGTCTATTGTTGCTTCACAGTGTCTTTTCCAAAAAGAGGAGCTTTTTGGGGCTTGCCCACATTGAGAGTAAGGTGGGTGTCCAGAAGAAGCCTGAAGTTGGAGATGTGTTTATTAACTGAAGGAGTTGCATCCACCAGTCCTGGTGAAAGTCATCTCACACCACTCGACTGCTGCAGTTAATTTACTGCAGAACCAAGGAACAGAGTAACCCCAAGCCCTAAGAACTGGTATTAAGAGAAGAGAGTCCTACAACCCGAACAGCTCCTGGACACCGGACTGAAAGAATCCAAAGAGGAAGACACATGAATAATTCCAAAGCCACACTGCTGCCAAAGCCACGGCGCAGCACTGCGTGCACAGCTGGCAGGACACTGCTGCTTCTCTGATCTTTGTAACATGATATTTAAAAAATCCCTACAGAACTGTGTTATTTATAGAGTGACAAGCTGATTAGTGCTGCTTCCAAACCAGCCACAGCAGTTAAAGATCTTATGGAGTCTCTGCAGAGTAAGTGGGATGGGATGAGTCTCTTGTTTTGCTTCAGGCCTATTCTCCTCCAAACACAGTATTCCTTCTGACAGCGTCAAGTTATCTTCTTTCCCAAAAGAACGCAGACATCTGGTGGTTTAATTTTTTAAACATTTTTTCATCTGAGAACAGTTGGCTGTTTTACTACGTAGCTACCAGGTCCAAAAGACTAAAATCCACGAACGCCAGAAGTTGCTTCTTAGATTTGTCTTGGTTTTGAAATTCCATAGCAGATTTGTTTCTCTATCAGTGGAAGATCTTCAGTAGGAGAAAAAACCCCCGAGAACACAGATTACTGGTTTTGCCTCCCACAGCCTTTGAAAATAGAGCTAAGTATTCTAAGGGAACTAACAATATTTTATAAGCGACCATAATTCAGTCCCGTCTCTTGAGACAGGTTAGTACTAGTTCTGATCCAAAGCAAAATTCTAAGTCCAAAAATTAATCTATTTTTTTAAATTGAGTATTCATACCTTCCTTGCTCCAATTCACCAAAGAGATCTATTAAAAAACAAGAAACCCCAAACCTGACAGTTGCAGAGTTCTTGCATCACTTTGCAAAACATGCTCTCTCAAGTTTTTCCACACTACATAAACCCAAACCACTTTGATCCTTAATTTTATAGACATCACTTTACTACTGCAAAGATCGGCTACACCATCACTGATTACTGGTTTTTATTTTAATCCCATCTCTTATATGTTATAAAGGGAAATAAATTAAAATCCTAGCAAAATGAAATAAGAGATCAAAATCCCCAAAACTCCAGAGATCTTTACCAGACACCTTTTTCCCCATTTAGGAGATGACAGATTATCCTTTAAACAAGTCTGATTTCCAAGGACAGGCTCCAGTTTCCCCAAGGTTAAAAATCACTGCAAATTTTTGAATCAAATGTCTCTCCTGATCATCTAGAGAGAAATGTCATTTTTGAGGAAACCCAGAGCACAATTAACTGAGAAGAGCAGACTACTATTAAAAGGAAGAAAAGAATTTGATTGTAAACTGTAACTTGGATGGAAAAGAAAAACAGAAAAGAAAAGAAGAAGAAAAAAAAAAAAAAGGAAGCATCTTCACCTTCTCCAAAGCTTCGCTGGTGTGACAGGGAAATGGGATGAGCCTTAGTCTGCCTTGAACCTTCAAGAATTCCACTCAAACTTCAGAGACCAGTCATCACCTATTTTCAGCATTTGTGTATTCTAGCTACCCTTCCACTTCAAAATAAACCTTACTGTTAAGTTTTCCATCTATAGGCCAAACTGTAAAATTGTGCTGAAGCCATAAATGCTGATAATCAGTTCTAGGATAGGGGCAAGATGACCTTCAGTCCCTTCGTGCTGGGATAACAATCACAGAACACGACTGAGATTATGAAGCATTAGCCTGGAAACTAAGTGATCCCCCACTTCTCTCCTTTAGAGAGTGAAGATGTCCATTTTAATGGAAAAAATTAGAGTAGGGAAATCGGGAGTAAAGATAGGATTAAACAGGGAGTGCACAAAACAAGAGAAAGGAAGGGCACATGCAGATTTACTTCTAACACACCGTGAGCCTGATTGGAAGAATAGAGGAGACCCAGATCGCTGAAGTAGCTTCGCAAAAGGAACACCTAAGAATGCACAGCAGGAAACCAGTTTTAGTCTTGAGAACTTCCTATCTCGGCTGGGGATGCAGCAGAGGAGGCAACCTGGGGTCAATTTTCCCAAGTCCAATCAAAGTGAGGGCTTTTAAATTCCACTAGTCTGAGCTATGAGCGCAAGAGGGCTGCTTAAATGTCTCGTAAGGCAATTCCTAGTATCCGGCAACATATATTTTTCCTACGTAATTCAGAGAAGGTATGTGAAGCTACAGTAAAAACAGACAGCTTTGCACACTAAAGATGTTTTTAATCATCTCAAAGAAACAAATAAGGGGAGGTGGGAAACACACTGATTTTTTTTTTCCTCTGAAAAATGTATTGGCAAGTTGCATACAGCATCTATCGAACAGCAGTAGGAGCTCAGAGGAAACCATGCAGGATTTTGTCATGAAAGCAACTAAAATCCTACACTTAAATGAAAGACATTTCAAGATCCTGGACAGTCATTTTCTATGAGCTCCTACACGCTTCAATTAGATGCAAAGTTTTTGACCCTAAAGAATTCTAATGACACATTTGCCCTCTCTCCAGTTAATGGGGATTACAACGTTTAGTCATTACACACATTCTTTTCGAGAAATGTTGTAATTGCTCTGAAAGCAACATGCACACAAATACTAGAGTCAATGTTTCAATAACAGATTATGCAGTTAGTGAATAAGTATAAGCATTTTCTGCACACAATCTGTTAACATGGGATGTCTCTGCACATTTAAGTGCCCTCTTACATTTTCTGGGTCTTCCGAAATCTGCCTCTTTCGCTATCAGTAAAATTAAAAAAACAAACAAACAAAAATATTTCACCTGCAGACTTAGCACTATCATTCCAACACAAACAACAGGATACATTGCATTATCTTGAATTCACTTTAAACTCTTGAAGTTACACAGCTTGACAAACCACAGTCTTTAAGATGGTTTGCCATGACTATTGACTGATTTAACAAAAAATAAAAAAATTAAAGTTTTCCATGGACTAAACAATAAGAGGAGCATTCTGTGAAGAGTATAGATAGGTATCTTAAAATGAATGGAAGACTAAAATAAAAGAAATGTTATATGAAATGATTAATTTTCATAAGGCTAGCACTTTAATCATAAATTGTTCACAGGAACACAAGTTAATTAAGTTTGTACTTCATGCTGTGCAAGAAGTTCTAATATTTTTCTGATTAGACAACAACAAAGTAGAACAATTAATAAGTATGTTGCTTTTTAATTAGAAATTTGGGATAAAAATTGGTAGCGTTCAGATATCTGAGAGTAATCCTTCATTAAATACTTTCTAATCTGATTGAGTAATAACATACTGTGTTTTAGCCCAACATTATAGCTATACAAACAGTAAAAAGATAAAAATTGCACACATTAATTGCTGTTTAGATTTTGTGTGCAATAACTTTCAGGACAAAACATTCTTTGTGAATCAATCTTCCTCTAGGAAAGCACAGGGATTATTAAAAAAAAAAATATTTGAAGACAAGCAGGACTAGTCTTCAACATTAATTTTCAAAGACACAAGTATTAACTTGCAGTTTCACAACTTCAAAATGATTTTTTGTTGGTGGTTACTTTTAAGCAATTTTAAAAACATTAGTAAGATATAATACAAAGTAATATAAAATATGAAAAGGTAGAGTTTTCTATGAATTAAATTATTAACTCTAAACAACTACAGCCATTCCACAGTACAGCCCTTGTTAAGTAACTGCGTTAAGGGTGCAATGCTGTAGTTTCAGGACAGTTTGCTTCCTCAAGGACTGCACAACTGGGAATCACTTCCATGTGCTTTGCATATGCTTGGACCAATATTGCATCTATTCATCATTCCTGCCTTTCTCTTCCAGAGAACAGAACATTTAATCTGGACTGATTGCATTTCTGTCTCCTACTACATATCCTGTTTACAAAGCTGGAGATATTTTACCTCTAGGTCTCCTTTGGTAATGGATTCTTCTTCCACACGGAACTGAAGGTCTTCAACTTTCCTGTGGGGACAATTCATTAAAATTGAGATAACACTCAAAGAAAATGCTTTCAAGCTCACTTTTCAGTGTCATTGTGATTGTACCAGCAAACTGCCAGAAACAACAAGAATAATTCTCTCACAGGAAGCACCAGAGAGAAAAAAGATGCTGTCTTTAAAACACAACCACGGACAAAGGAAGGCATCAGTCTTCCTGCAGATCTATAAAGAAAGTATTTTATTGTATTTTCTGACAAGTTAAAAAGAAAACCTTTAAGTCATTTGTTTTATCATTCTTTCACCCTTTTGCACATCCTCAAGAGGTGACCTAAACAAATGGTTTGACCTCACATTCTGTATATTCTCCCATTCACCTCAGCAACAGGCAAAGTCAGGACACAACCAAGTTACCTGTGGGGCCTTCTAGAAATGTGCTGGTCAACTTGCATCTAAACTCTAGCACAGACACACGTTAACTGTCAAGATGAACCACAAGACTCAGAATGGGAGCACAAGCAAGAACACTGACTTGCCTTGCCTGTATAGGAGTCTTAGAATGAGGAGGCGGAGGCAAGAAGCTAATCTCCGACTTAAAATTTGTAAAAAGTTATTTCTTCCCTCCTGTGGCTCTGGCATACCCCAATGAACAAGGGGCCAGATCTCCCCCTTTTCCCCTTGATCCTTTCAGCACTGTAAGATGTTGCAAAGGAAGAGACAAGCACGTCTTCTTCCCTTTGAATTACACGCACTGCTGGTGCCCGCAGCCTGGCTGACAGATGTAGAAATCACTGCATCAAAGGCAGTTACAAGTGATGGATGTCTAAAATAAAAGGACAATAAGAACTTATTACTGGAAGTGGGTCTCACCAATGTGCTCTGGGAAACAGAGGATTAAAGATTATTTGACTTCAAATCGCTGTCCAGAGTGACTTGAATATATATTACAGAGAGCTTGCAAAGTAAATAAGCCTGGAGTGGTCAGGAGGATCACCACGCTGCCGGAGCTGTGCAGTGTTTTGTGGCTGCAGGACGTCACTTGGGCGAAGGGGCAGCGGGCGCAGCGCGGCGCTGCCAGGCTGCTTAGCAACGGGCTGAAGGTGAGCTCAAGGCCATGGAGGATTGCGGTAAAACAGACCCCCACTGACCCGGCATTCAGCAAAAGTAGGTCCACAGCCAGGCTGCCCGAGCTGCTGCAAAGCTGCTTGGTTTGTTTTTTTTTTTTTTTAATTTAAAACCCCATTGCATTATTTCATAGAGAATATACAAACAATTCCAGACCTAACTCTACTGATTGTTTTGAAAATTCAGTTAGAGTAGGTCCCATAAAAAGGCAGCATGAAAACTGCAAAGGAATATCCCAGGGTTTACCACTGCATTTTCTCATCGCTGATTTCTAGTTTTAGGGAGGCTTTTCAGAGAGGCTGACACTGACTGATTTCAGGGGGCACACAAGCCTACCCAGGGCAGACTCACAATGGGTTTCTCAATAGACTCTTGCTTTCCAAAAACATTCCAAACCCACCAAAACAATCAGCTTATTTCCTCACCTAATCTTGTCCCAACAATTTCTCAGATTACTTCCTTTCCTAACCTTGCTTTACCTATTTGGTAATCTCAGCTCCTTTCCTCAAATGGTTAAAAAAGGCCATTAGAAAAGGCATTAAAATGAATGGCTTTAAAGATTTTTCCAGTAAGAGTCAGACCCTACCTAGAAGCACATGACTAGTAGCAATAAATTAATCACAAGAGGACTAAACTGTAAATTCTTAATCCAGCACTGTCAGGAAGTGACATTATCAAATCACTTGATTTGGAGTGGAAGAACGTTTCAAGAAGGCATAATCCATTAATTTCACATGAGTATTTGATTTGGAGTGGAAGAACGTTTCAAGAAGACCAGGCATAATCCATTAATTTCACACAAGTAGGAATAAAATCCTTCATAACAGAAAGCAAAAATAAAAGGAATGAGTTGCATGAAGTTCTGCTATAAACAATAGTTACAGCTTCTAAACAAGTCCACATTCTTTGGCTTTCCCTCCCCAGATTTACAAGTTTCTTTTTTAGTTTTAGGAAACTGAAAAATTATTTTAGATAATAATTACCCATATCTGCATTGTTCAAAATTTGTTTCATGTTTCAGTCACCACAGTATTTGCTTTTAATGCAAAGTTTGTTTTTAACAGTTATACTAATGAAGACAGTTTTTGGTTACCTTTTCTCTTCCTCAAGCTGATTGAGAAGCTCCACTTTCTCCCTATCAGCAGCCTCCACCATAGCTCGCAGCTGGTCCATTTTTGCTTCCATCTCCAGTACATGCTAATTAGCAGGAAGAATAAGAACAAAGTCTTGGAAATTTTTTCCAAGTTATGTATCTATATCACAATTTGGTAAAACACAATTTGGTAAAGTGATGGGCCAAGGTCCAGGAATGTTATCATATTCGAATATGCATATAATAGAAGAAGACCATTGCTTATTGAGATGTGTATGGAATTTCAACCAAAATTAGTTAAATGAAATAGATTTGCTGTCTCATCAAGCCAAAGTTCCCACAAGAAGATCTCATAGGTATGGACTACTTTAGTTTTAGAACACCATGTCTTACTGCCAGACCTTTTCAATAAGAAAACACATTTTTGGAAATTAAGTCAATTGTCTTAAAGCTTCTATCTTAAGAACACCACCACCACTCTTACCCGATCGTGTCCATCGCGAACAAGTGCTAATTCCTGCTCTATTTCCCCTACGTGACTGGTTGCTTTTGCAACTTCTGCCCTCTCCAGGTCCCTTTCTGCCAGGAGTTGCTCAATGTGCTGCTGCTTCTCCTTCAGTGCCTCCTGCAGGGCTGTGGTGCCAGAAATTTTTCTTGCATATCGGGAGGATGTTTCTGTCAACTTCACAAAGTAAATACATTAAAAATCATTCTATATCACATGAAAACCAGGGATATCTCCAGACTCCACAAACATTGGGTTAGTAAAGCAAATGCTTTCTGTAACCTACTGTACCCTCTCCTTTTACATTTAAATTTCTTTATTTTTTAGAATCTAACAGTGGTGATAACATGTGTAGTGAGACTGCTTGGTATCAATAAGCAGGTAGTAATGTGTAGGGGACAGAAAGGCTGAACTGAAAACAAAAGGCTGGAGTCAACTGAAGTTGTGCTTGGTAGGTTCCACAAAGGATTGTTCATTATGTTTCTAAGTGTCTGTGCTGCTGCTTCTCCTTCAGTGCCTCCTGCAGGGCTGTGGTGCCAGAAATTTTTCTTGCATATCGGGAGGATGTTTCTGTCAACTTCACAAAGTAAATACATTAAAAATCATTCTATATCACATGAAAACCAGGGATATCTCCAGACTCCACAAACATTGGGTTAGTAAAGCAAATGCTTTCTGTAACCTACTGTACCCTCTCCTTTTACATTTAAATTTCTTTATTTTTTAGAATCTAACAGTGGTGATAACATGTGTAGTGAGACTGCTTGGTATCAATAAGCAGGTAGTAATGTGTAGGGGACAGAAAGGCTGAACTGAAAACAAAAGGCTGGATTCAATTGAAGTTGTGCTTGGTAGGCTTCACAAAGGATTGTTCAGTATGTTTCTAAGTGTCATTTGCATTTAAAAAAAAAAGAAAGGCATCCTTTTTGATCCTTAAAAATATTGTGCCTCTAGTTTCCAAGTCACCATCTTGGGTCAAAACATAATATTTCCAAATGCTCTACCAAAAGCTTTTGGGACTCCAAGTAGCATTTTGCACCTCTACCATGGGAATAAAACATACAGGATCAAAAGCATTTACCTTGACTCAAAAAGCCAGCCTCACAGCTAAAACCTTGTGAAGAACAATTGGTATTCTGTTAGAACATACATTTATATCATTTGGAATTAAATTACTTCTGGAAAAAAAAATCTGAAATATTAAATTTATAGATAAAAATTAATCACTCTGGAGAACTATAGCTAAAATGAACCTTATGGTTTTCCTTGACCTCGCATGATTCTCTGCTCCACTGAATGGAACCTGTGCCAGTGAAAATTCAGCATGGCCCTGTCTTCTACTTCCTCAAGAGCTTTTGAGCTAGAAGGGAAAGTAAATAAACTGAAATTACGTAGTAAAATTGAACAAGAGTTGTGAAAACAGCAAAAACTGAACCAAAAAAAAAAATCTGATACAGATAAAAACTGACTTTATGCTCGACAGCTCAGAAATTTGTCCAAGTGGAAATTACATCACAGTTCAAGCCTTACTTGAAACAAAACCCAATAAACAAAGTCTTTCTCTTCTGCTATGTTAACCTTTAGCTCTGTCAAATACTATTGCCCAAGAATAGGAGCATATTCCTTCCACGATCCTTGCAGAGATCAAAATGTTGAAGAATAGTTGCCATATACAGCCTGGAATGCTGGCATTGGACAACATCCCCAGCAGAGAGCATAGCTTGGGTGTACTCTCCTGTGTTCACAAAAACACACTTCCCCTTCTGTTACCACGACTGCTCCACGATCTCTCTAACTTGTCTACTCATGGCCCTGAATGACACATCTACAACCCATCGCAAATGCTGCATCAAGTGACTCAAAAGGCACGAGATGGAATAAATCACCTTTCAATTGACGCTTAGAATTTTTTCAGATCCTCTCTGTTTCTTGCAAATATCTCATTCCAGAACATATTGCTTTTTAACAATTGTGGCTCTTCGAATCAAATGACTTAATTCCCAATTCCAACAGAAATCCAAAAGACTTCAGAGAAATGTCAACTTCCTTCAGACTTGGCAATAAATACAAATTGCAACAGGCAGCCCTCTTAAACCATTAGATCACCTACTTTGACAGTTGCTTTTCTTACACAGGAAGAAGAAAACAGCAACAGCCCCAAATAGCTGAGAAGACTATGTAGGAGCTCAGCAATTTCCAGATAAATTATAATTTTCCTAGAAACTGGAGGAAGAAAAGTCTGCTCTCTTTGTGTTAAAACCAATTTCAGGAAATCCTGTTTCTTCAGCAGCTTAACTTTTAAAGAAAAAGTGTCAGAATTATTTTGACAGTCCTTTTAACTTGGATGGTAACCAAGTGCTCATGTTATCTGAGAAAAAGAGTTGGAAGAAAGCTGGAATTTTAATTTCAGAAACAATGGATTACAGTAGGTTTATAGTCTATGGCCCAAAAGAGGCAGAAGCCCTGGGGCACAACACAGAGGCAAAATAAGCAAATGTATTGTATACATTTACAATGTGTAACTGTACTCTCTTGCTGCTTAGAGTCTCAGAGCACATCAAATTAGATGCAGAGATCCATATTGATGCTTCACCACCAACTCTGCCCTGGATGATGTCAATGCCCCAGATTCAAACTAGGGGGCACTCAGCAGCCAGAAGTGCAACTTCCAGAACGGATTAGGTAATAAACTCCCACTGTCTGTGCCAAATCAATAAAAAAATCCCTTACGCTTTCTGTGATCAGGTATTAACCCTGTTGCCCTGACCAACTGTTGACCTCTGCTCACTCGTAATCTGCTTCGGTTTTGAAGGAGCACAGCAAGTCACCTCCTCATTCCACACCTGCTGGTCAGTGGGACAGTGTGCCAGCTAACCAGCTCCCACTCAGTGGGAACAATCTCCTAATTAGATGTATTTATGTTCTTTGGTTTAAAAAAAGGAAGAAAAAAAAAAAACTAGGGTGACTGTGGAAAAACCTAATTATTTCTATGCTTTTAATTGCCTTAAAAGAGAGACATTTTAAAAATTCAGCTTTCCCAGAAGATTTCTGCCACAACCCAAGATTAGGACATTTATGTAACAGTAACTTCACAAGAATCCACAGTAAGTGTATTAGGTGGAATTAGTACTGTGTTAGAATTCACCTGAGCCACTGCACTTTGCAACATTTAGTCTTTATGAATTCATAGGATCAAAACCAAGTCTAAAAGAAAAGAAAGAGGCTTCTCGTCAGCAAAGACTTGACAATTGCTACTTCTGTATTTCTCAGCTGACAGTAAAAGAAAACCTTTTACATTTTAGACAATTTGAAGCTTCCTGCTTAATGAAACAAGTTTGAGCTGGGGAAGCTTTCGTGCACAGCAGGGGCTTCTCGTCAGCAAAGACTTGACAATTGCTACTTCTGTATTTCTCAGCTGACAGTAAAAGAAAACCTTTTACATTTTAGACAATTTGAAGCTTCCTGCTTAATAAAACAAGTTTGAGCTGGGAAAGCTTTCGTGCACACCAGATCCTCAAACACAAACCCCCTATGACAGAGGTAGTGTAAGGAAAATGATCAATTAAATGGAGATTCCAGTCAGAGAACACTGATGCCTTTTCAGTTTGACGGCATCACAAGCCCCTTTCTTATTGCAAAAACTCAGTTAGCCCGAATTAACTGGGTAAGCTTAAATAGTCAAATACTCAGCTACTCTTCAGGGCTAGCTAAGATTTCCTTCCACCATGCATGCTTTGAATGAAAAAGACAGCACAATTAAATGTATATCGTGCTCTCGCCGAGATCTGTTCTAGACTCAATTTATGCAAGTAAATCACAGGCAAGTGCCACGTGGATTCCTGTTTGGGAAGGTAAAGCATGCAATAGAAAAAGAAGCTTACTAGTCCTGTACGGCTGGGCTTGCTGCTTACTGAAGAGGCCACGGAACTGAGAGAGCTGAGGGAAGACGCGCTCGGGCTCCGTTTCAGGGCTGTGGGAGTCGCAACTACTTTCCGCACCGTTGTCTTCGCTTTGGCTGGTGTGGTGGATGGGAATCCAATCTTGGTCACTTTGTGGACTGGAGCAAACAAACCGTATTTTGGCTGGCACTGAAAATACCTTTAAAAAAGCAAAGCAGGCAGGTGAGAGTACTAAATTAACTTCGGTCTTTTCAGATACACGGTCTGGCTTCACAAAGAATTCTACATCAATAGTCTAAAAGTATTAAAGGGGTGGGTAACAGCTGGTGACAATCTAATCTACATTAGATTGCTTTTTTTTTTTAACACTATATTTGGAAAGGGGACTTTGAGAAGCTGAAACAGCATGATTATATCAGACTGCAGATATTCAATAGAGTAAACTCTTGAGCTAAAGCTGTTTCCTAAAAATTCCATTCAGATTCAAAATTTAACATGCACAGCTTTCCTCTTCAATACATCCCTCTGAGCTACCAACAACAAATGCAATAGCCGAGAGTTAAAAATAAAAATCTGATGTTAATTAAATCAAGTAGTTTTACATTTGATTACATATATACCTACTGAGGTATGCATATTTGATTATACAGAACATATCTTTGGTATAAACAAAAGCACTTAAAATTTGAAATTGTGATCACCTATGCAAAGCATATTTGATTATACAGAACATATCTTTGGTTATATATAAACAAAAGCAACTTAAAATTTGAAATTGTGATCACCTACGCGAACATGGCACAATCCTTGTAAAACCTCTCTTTAATGAGTTAAAGGACAGTTCCTTATACCAAATGAGGAAGAAAGTTAAACATTAATGTATTCTAAGTGTGACTTGTTGGAGGAAGCAGCTATACTGTTCCCGATCTTCACAATGAGACAACTATTGGTAAGGAGGTCCCATTTCCTGTGATGCAGGAAGATCTCCCTTAAGTTCACCTATTAGATACCCAGAGATATTTTCTTAACTGAGCATTCATTCCAAGCTGAGAAACCAAACAGGCTTTCAAAAAGCAGGAAATTGTGTTTCCCATTACCAGTCTATGAATAAAACTCACATGGGAGTAGGAGAGATCAACTAATCCCATGAATGTGGGGTTGAGGCAGACTTTCAGAGGTGTGTAGGCGTCATAAAATTCAAATCAGTGTCTAACAATCCCCCACCACCACCACAGATAGTCAGGTTTACAGCCGAACTACTTCCCTTGATATAAAGTTTCATGTAAGAAAGTGGAAAAAAAAAAATAAAAAAAATCAGAATATAGAGATGCAAAATCCTTAAGGCGGCTGCTACCTGATGATAGACTAACCTTGTTCCAGCAACAGCTCCATCATTCTTTCCCAGAGGTTCATCCAGTTCTACTCCACACCATTCTCCTTTAGCAAAGTCAGTTTCTCCCAAGAAACGCACAACTCCGGCTTTTGTTCCACCAACCTGAAGCAATAAAGACACACAACTGAATTTCATACAGTTCCAAACTAAAATCCCAAATACAGCATAAAAAGCTTTCAGTGTAATCATGTTCACAAAGCACATTAATGAATGATGTGACCAGTTCTTATTTCAAGCTGCATATTCTTTTGCCTATGAGTTTGTTATAAAGTGTTGAACAGATCTTCAGAACCGAATTGTTTACAGAAGAAGGGGGGAAAAAAGGAAATCACTTCCCTAGTATTTACTTCTATGCAATTCAGTATTCAGGATGTTTGTCATGATTGAAGGCCACAATTCTATTAGATGACTTGAAATGTCTATAAGGTTAAAAATACATTTAACAAGACTCAGTACAACCACTGTACTGCAATAAGATTTGTACTATAGTTTCACAGAAATTTTTACCAGCAAATAAGGATTTCTAAGAACTGCTTATTTCTTATTCTAATTCTGTGAGGAAAAGTAAAAGAAATGAAACAAGAAAAAAAGTCTTTCATATTTTCTCTAAGGAATAGTTCAGCTAAACTACATAGTACAGCTCTCTTGCATTTCAAAGAACTGATATAAAGCATAAGGCATAACACTGCAAAACTGTAGATGCAAATGGCTATTTGAATTCTTGGGGAGGAGGGAATTATTTTTTTGACCTTCTCTGCACATTTTTTTCTTTTAAAAACAAAACAACACAACACTCCTCAATGGAATATTAGAGATCAGTTGTTTTCAAACTTAATATATTAAATCTTTACAGCCATTCCAATTAATTTACAATGTCTGCAAGACATCACTTTTTATAATGCTCAGGAAATTAAGTGAAGAAGGAAAAGGTGTTCAGTGTTGCTGACACTTGCCAAGAAGGGCCACAAGCCAGAACTGCAGGACCCTTGCAGGTCAGAATGACAACATGTTGTGTCCTATTTGTGTGAAAATCTGTTCAGCCTGTATCTAGCATTACAAAAACAAGCAAATGTTAATGAAAAGCTCTTCAAAAGATTCACTGAATTCAACATGGACATTTTGAGGGCCTCAGGTTTTTTTTCCACTTGTGTTTTCCAGCACACATTATACAATGCTGAATATTCTGTAGCCTTGGTAGAGATGTACCCTGCTAACGCAGACTGTAATTTCCCTTTTTATATACTAAAAAGTATATTAGGATGTCATATAATTTTTACATTAGACTTTTTGGAGGGAACTTCCCAAGACAACTAGAAAACAAAAAGCTCCTTGTACCATAAAGGTGAGTGACCACAGTACACTAGATAATTCATATTAATACATTGGGAAGTGTTCACACAAGAGGTTAACTGTGAGGAATCTAGGAACTGGGGACATTATCTTGCATGAGAGCACTAAGTGTCCATGAAGTACTAAGTTAGTGCACAGCAGCTTCCCCACGCATTTGTACTCCAGCTTCTGGCTCATCAACTTCCCAGGGCCGACAGCTCTGTGAGCAATGCAAGGCTTCAGCTGGTGAGCAAAATAATAAAAAAATTTAAAAAAAAACCCCACACAAAAACCCAAACTTAATCCACCACAAACCGGATAAGAATAATTAACCCTTTTTGATATTACCAAGATGAGAAAAGGCAACAGACGTCTTGCGTCCATATTTAAGGTGGCAGTTCCCTTCTCAGTCTTGAAACAGCATTTAATCTGCAAATTACCTTTACATCTAGCTTTAAATGGCACTGTATCAAATTATTATTCTCCATGGAATAAAAATACACAAAGTTTACAGCTCTCATGGCTCACCCTAATATAGTAACTAGTAGAACGTTTGGTATTTGGTGTTCTTGGCAGAGAACAGGCAAACTTCCCCTCTCGAAAAACAAGCACGAGTACTGTCTTAGAAATAAAGAAACATAACTGGCCAAAAGAGTCACATCGAATCTAGATCCCTCCATGGCACCGTGGTGAACAGAGAACACATATAATTTATTAAAAGTATTTCCTTGGAAGAACTATCCCTTAAGTTGACACGTTATTCACCCTCAGACATAACCCACTTTTTCTAGAGGATGAATATCATTAACTTAAGTACAAACTCCAAAGAATGTAACTGAGCAGCATGAGACAAAAACACGCACTTATCTGGGCGATCAGTCCATACTGGGTCTACCAGCTTGTCCTCCTCCTTATTCCTTTTTTAGCAAGTTTGAGTTTTTGGGGGGATATGGGGAGCGGGGAGGGGGGGTGGTTTTGATATTATTTTTTTTCTATAAAGACAAATTTGGAAGACATCTTTAAGTTTTAAAAGTGGCCTGTTCTCTATGTACTGTTTCCCTACTCAATTTTGTACTGTTGTCTGCCTGAATCAACAGAGTTAAATCAAAAGAAGCTGTAAAAAACCCATTAAAGAAATCAGACAGGAAAGCCACAACAATAGCCTAGATAAGGAGCATCCCTTCAGAGACAATAGTCAGGTTTGTGGTTGCACAGAGGGATTCCTCAGCTCTTTAGCCCAGGTCAAGGAATTTTATTGCAGTTTTGTTGAGTGGTGAGGCGTTTTGTTTTGGTTTTTAATAAACAACCTAAGTCAACTACCAAAACACACACAGAGGCACAAAAACCCATTTTCATAGAAAGGTACATGTGATACGCAAGGTAAGAGCTATCTGGAACACTGCAGTGGAAAGGGATAACTAGATGTGAAGACTCCCAGAGACAGGAAAAACTATTGCAATCTGTTCCCTCCAGGTCAAACTGCAGATAAACCTCTAGGTAACTCACTCTAGCTCCCGGAGAATATAGATTTAACTTCATTCCTTTTTGTTTCATATCTTGGCCCTGCTCATTTCCCACACCTGGGTAAAAAAAATGCATGGCATTTATTTTGAAGAAATTGCATCCAAATCATGAACTGGGAGCAACGATGCAGTAGAAAAGCTCTGGCAGTGCCCAGTGCCATTGGACCCGCTACAGCCATGGCAGGGGACGTGCCTGGGACCACAACCCAAGGCCCGGTGAGAGGGAGCAAATGGAGGAATCTGAGAACATATGGGGATGCACAACATGAGATCCCCCGGAGAAACGGCGACGTGACTAGTCTTGTAACCATGGTACCAGGGTTATTTTAAAACAAGATGCAAGCAAGAATGCCAAGGAATTTTTGTTGTTTTTTTTTTCCCAAACCTAGTCAAGCTTCTTCGAATAACCGGCTACTACATTTCTGCTTTCTGCAAATATTGAAATGTGTATCCTCACCAATAGCAGGAATCAGAGCACACTGTGGGAGTAAACTGCTCATAGCATCAACCAACGCCTATATATGCAGTTTTGCTCAGTTTCAAGCAAAAAGCCTTCTAAGTTTTCAGCTTTAAAGACAGGGTCAGCATTGCTCTATAAATCCTGAATCTATTGAAGACTCAGAGTCACACACAGACACCTGCCTCAAACAATATAATTATCTCCAGCTGCAATTAAGTACTTTGGATGTGTCAACACACCCACCTTGAGAGCATTTAAGAAAATAGTCACTTATTCCCTTGGTAGTACAGTGTGAGATACTGCTGCAGAACGCAGTATAGTAAAGGCTTTTCTAAGCATAAAAATTGCTGTACATACACAGACTTACACTTAGTGCTCCAAAGGGGGAAAAAAGATGAAGACATGATTACACTAAACTGTATATGCCATTATAAAAAAAGAATTGTACTTATAGGATTATAGCATTTATTATAGAATTACAGAAAAACTATTATATAAATACATAGTTATAGCAAAAAATGTAAAAATTATAAATAAAAACATTCCCAAAAACCTAATTGCATTTGCCAGTGGATCTATTTCCCAGTACTGCATGAAGGACTAAAAAAAAAAAAAAAGAGAAAAGAAAAAGCCCAGTTTCTAAAAGAAACAGGAAATTAAATTTATTAAAAAGTTTCTAAAAGTTATATGGAAAGATGGGGCATCACTACCACGAAGACAGTTTTCCCTGACCTTCATTCATGCTAAGGCAGGTCACTAAATAATAGATCAGAGAAAAGAGCTGCCAGACCTTTTTTTAGTTGGTTATCACACTCAATATAGTCAAGCTGTAAAATATCAAGCAATAATACGCCAGAGAATCTAGGTTAGGCTATGGGTCATCGCGGGGTGATGAAATTTGCTTGGAATTCACTAGTGTTACATCAAACACATGGGAAAAGTTATTAAGCTCCATTTATCAAACTATAACTAAGCATACGTTAATTTGCTGCAATGTAAAGTGAAGTAGCAAAATGGGTCTGTAAACCTGAAGCAGTTAAAAACTTCCTGATTAAGGCACATTGGGATGAGCACGTCAAACAGTGAGAACCTTTGCAGAGCTGCATTTCCAAAGATAAGAAGAAATAGGAAACAAATAAACCCCTGTAATCCATTAAATAAAAAAAGAAAAAAGAGATGGTCTTAAAACGGAGGCTGCTATTTAAACTAGTCACTGAAAAATAGAGATCTCTTTGAAAAGAGGATAGCCACTGTCTGAAGCTTTGTCAGCAGAACAGTATCACTTACTCAGACCAGCTGAGCGGAGTTAAAAGGTGAATAACAATTGCTCTGTCTCCCCTTCTGCCTGAGCACTTAGTTATGGTGACTCTTGAAAAACATCACTTGGATATTTTCTGTGTTTGTCACATAGACCAGGCATTTTCAGAACCGTTCAAACCACCGCATCTGTAATATGCAACACTCGGAAAAAAACCAAACATCCAGACACACAAACACCACTTTTGAAAAACCCGGGATCTACTAATCAGAATCTTTTTCCTCTTGTTTCTCAAAGTTTAGAGGAACCATTTCCAGCTGGCAAAAGCAACTGTATTTAATTGATTTGCTCACCCATTCAAGGCCAGAGGGAACCATCAGATCATCTCCTCTGGCTCTCCTGAAACAGGTCTTTACATCTCACCCAGTTACATCTGTAATTAACCCTCTAACTACACTGACCTAAGCCATATGCATTGATGTTTTTAGATCAGAGCTGATATCCATCAGAAAACATGCTTCCACTGACAGTCTATTTTCATAGTTAATCACTCCATTGTTAGAAACAGATTTAAATTTGAAATAAAACAAATTTGACTGTGGCTTCTAGCCACTGACTCTCATTATACTTTTATTTAGAAGATTACAGAGCTCTTCAGCAACTGGCATTCACCACGCAGGAACACACATGTTTTAAGCAAGAGACCTCAATTTTTCCCCTCATAAATCAAACAGATCGAGTTCTTCAAATCTTTTATTGCAAGATACTTTCACTTGCTTGAGTCATTTTGCAGCTGCGTTCTGAATTCTCGCCAACGTTTCCAATGGGCTTTTCAAATAACTAAGGACATAACTACACAGAGTATTTGAGTACCGACCAAAAGCACAGTCAGCGCTGCTCAGAGCACCACATATTTTCATTGATCCTTCTGCCACACCAGCCCACAAGCTCCTCTTAGTACCTTTAACTCCTGGATCTTCTTCCATCTCTAGTCCCTCGAGCAGACAGACGGCTGTTACACAGCTTATGGTCTCCTCTTTGGCTTATAAACTCTGCCATTGAATGCCAAATGCAACCAACTGCCTGGCCTGCTGGAGATGAAACAGCAAGTCCCTCTGGAATGCTCCATGCATAATGTTATTTACCCCTCTGCCTGGATACTTCATCAGGAATGATTTACAATTACCTCCAGAGCATGGATCAAAGCGCTGAACAGCATTAGCACTAGATTAGCCCAAAGCAAAACCACACTAGTGACACCATATCCAGTGGTGGTAACCAAGAGAGGCACTTTGTTTTAAGGAGGGGTGGGTGTTTGCCACCCATTGCTCAGTTCTTAAACATATCAATAAAGCCCAATGCTAACTTTAAAGTTGGACTGTTAGTATTCAAACTAAAAGAAAATAAAAATAATCACACCACACTAGAGTTTCATAGAAGGAAGCAAAAGAAGTTTGACAAAACTGCCATGCTTTAGTTTGTCAACATCTGGTTCCTCTGACAGTTTTTGCCTGTCCTTTTCTTTTTCTTGATGCTAGACAGTCTACCTCCAGATTATTCTACTTATGATGTGCAATAAAGCACTCACACACAGTGCTATCACACAATCCTTCACTTCCAGAAGAAAACAGCTTAATAATTAAAAAGAATGTGCTATTGAGACTCAATTCATTCCATCAACTCATTCAGTCACAAGGGAAGTAATACAAAAAACTAACAGCAATTCCACACCACGAAAGCCACACGTGAATTTGCCACCACAAAAAATAAAAAAAAGCAAAGGTAAAGACTAAAGTAAGTAAATAAATAAATTGTTCTTCCACCCATCCTGTGTTGAAATGATCAAGGACAACGTGTTCCTGGAGATTAGTCCTCTCGGGAAGGCAGAGGGAGGCAGAGAGTCCACACACAAGAGGAAAGGGAAAAAAAAAAAAAAAGGAACAAGTCTTGCACGAACTATTAACAAAGCACGAGGAAAAGTCACCTCCAGCTGCCATTATATCCCAGTAACTCACATGCAATTTTAAGTTAAATAAGGAGTTGCTAAAACAAAATGACTCACAGTTAGATACAACTCACACGTTGCTGCATTAAGATAAATTTAACATCTCCTTTAGCTGTGAGCAGACAGGTAACAATGTGTCCTGAGAAATGCTTAAAAGTAAGATTAAAAGAAAGCTGAAGTTGGCACAGAGAAAATCACCCAGATAATGAATTACAGACAAAGCCTTTGGATACCCTCTATCCTTCGGCTATATTCTCATATATATATGAGCAACCACTTTACAAATTAATCTGCATTATACTTTACAGTCTCAAAAATACTATGTCTACATATACATACATAAATGTAAGAATTACTTTCATCCTTGACTTAATATGACAAAGCCATCAAAACACCTTACAGTCAACTCAGCTTAAGGATGAAGCAAAAGCGTGATTGAGTTAAACACTGTAGTGCATTCGTTGTCACAACGCAGGAGGCTCAGGAGAGGAAAAGCCCCAGCAGAACACACAACAACCACGTACTCTCAACTTCCAAATTCTTCCTTTTCTATCCTCATATGCCTTGTGGGAAGATATTTCTGCATTGCTTTAACTGTAACAATGCCAGTGAATTTTTTAACAGTTAAATGCTGTTTTTCTAACAATTTTCTAACCGTGAATTGTGTTTTTCTAACAGTTAAATACTGACTATTATAGATTTTTAAATAGACTAAACTCAGAAGTGCATTTTCTATTCAGAATGTTATAGAAACTGGAAAATGGAAAACTGAAGAATATCACATGGTGAATGCAGGATTATTTCTAAAGGGAGAAACTCCTCTCTACACGGGAAGTTTCTTTTCCCCTTCGTTGCTTTTAAGAGCCCTGGAATTTAATCAGCTGACAGACTTACGTCATGTTTACTTGAAGATAGGTTACAGGGGTGGAAACAAATCTGACAATAATCTCCTATCAGTCTTTGTCTGTTACATCACTAAAGAACTCAGTAAGAAATAACAAAGCAAGAAATAACTTATAGTGAAACAAACAGATAAGAAGAAGAAATGAGATGTCATTCATGCTTAGAGAATAACTTTGCAAAAAGGCCACAGCAGCATCTGCCTGTAAATCTAGTTTGTAACCTTTTGTGAACATATGGACAGAGGCCCAAGTTACAGCTTTACAGCTCAGCTCCAGAAGCATCAGATTTGGCAGACCATGAAGAAGCTGTAACTGGTTAAATGAATGAAAGCACTTTAATCCCTTGAGAAGGCTAAGGCCCCTTAGGTTGATAAGATTTTTATTTATTTATTTAAAACACAGCATCTGGTCCCTCCAGGAAAAAGCCCAAGATGCCCTCAAAGCTGCTTCAACTTTTGATTGGTGCAGCAGCTGTCACATGAAACAGGTTTCCCCCTTTTATTTCAACAAGTTGGGTTTGTTTGTTTGGTTAGTTCAAGGGGTTTTGATTGTTTGTTTGTTTTTTAAATCAACTTTGCATTGGACTCTTAAGAAACCATAAGTGTTTGCAACACCAGGGCAAACAGGTTCTCCGGCTGCAACTCAAACAGGAAAGAGAAACTGGCTTAGCCTGAACGTAATTTGTTTTCTGAATTAGTCTTCAGTTATTATTCCCCCAGTACAAGAAGATGTCACTTCTTGCATAGGAATTCTTATTCCCACAAGGTTCAAAATGCTCAAACACCTAATTTTCAGGAGGCAAATCACTTGTGTTAAAGGCCTCACACTCTATTATTAACACCAAAAAGGCTGGAGGAGGGCAATGGAGGAAGCACAGATTGACACATCAGTATCTCCTACTTCACAGCAATCCCCAAATGAGATCAGGCTGCCCAGAGTTAATGTCCTCCCTCTAACAACTAAATCATAATCCAGACTCCAGAACATGCTTCAGATGTTAAGAATGGAAATTGTGGTTAATACAGAGCTATTTGAATTACTCTTTGCATTAATAACTTTTTGATTCAGCTATCTTATTTTTTCCAGTAAGAGTTACACATCAATACAACAAATGGAAAGCTGAATAACAAGTAGTTACATAACGGAAGCCACAATTCTTTTAAATATGTACTTTATCTCCCTATATTTTCAATATTTCTACATATTAACATGAAATAGTTCCAAAGACTAGTGAAAGGAAAATTACTGCTCAGCTTCAAGTCAAATAGGCAATTAAGCACATCCTTGCCGAATGTGGCTCAGATACACTGGGATTTGAGGGAGACAGACTCCTTATCAGAGATTTCCAAGACAGCAGAGGGCTTGCCTGCTGTTTTAACCTAATCGTCTTTGAGAAGGAATAAATACAGAAATCTAAAGGATCTCTTCTTTTGCACTGGAATATTCATTTTGAGGTATAATACATGTATTCACTTTTTTTTTTTTTTTTAATTCCCTCCAGAATCTCACGAAAGAGACCTTCTAAGAAAACAGCACAACGTGAATTTCTCCATGATTATTCTATTTCCCTTACAGACAATGATGTCTACCATGAGCTATTTTTCTGGTGTTTACAACTCAATTTAACGGCCTGGAAGATGTTTTCTTCAAATTGAGGGGGAAAAAAAAGAA
The DNA here is from genome assembly GCF_001431845.1 of Calidris pugnax. Lineage (NCBI taxonomy): Eukaryota > Metazoa > Chordata > Aves > Charadriiformes > Scolopacidae > Calidris > Calidris pugnax. The sequence continues at coordinate 1,175,178 of NW_015090783.1, read as the reverse complement.
AAAGAAAAAGTTGTAGCTGACACATCCAATCTACTGCAATCTAATTTTCTGCAGTCATCCACAGGAACACAACTCAGTTGATATATTGCATAGCCAACAGGCTTTGGGCATCAACGACCTCTCTGGGAAGCCTGTTCCAGCATTTGACCACCCTCTCAGTAAAGAAATGCTTACTAATGACCAGTCTAAACTTGCCTTTTCATCTCCACATCTACTGCAAAACCTCACTGGAGATACTCTGAGCAAGCCTGCATTTGAGAATCAATCACCTCTACTTGTTTTGTGCAGTGAATTTTCTTTTCTCTGACAAGCATTTGAATGAGTGTCCCAAACCCTTAGTTTGTATTTAACCACTGTTCTTCTTAATTTTATCTGAATTAAGGAAAGATCTTGTAGGGCACCTGTCTTTGTATCCAAAAAAATCAGGAATACATACATACATTGGAAGCTTCCTTTATCACTAAATCTATGTATTTTTTGAAGACATCAGCTCTCCCATAGAAATTTGGGAGGACTCTGCACAAGGGACCATGTAGCATTAGGTAATTCCAACTTTAAGTGCCCAAAAGACCAGTGAAACAATTAGAGATCAAACAAATAAGTAAATAAACATTTTTTTTCTGTCTACACAGAAGAATACAGACCATGCACTACAGCTTTAATCCTCAGGATTTCTTTATCAGCCTTTAATCAAACTACCTCATCCCAACACCACTGGCTAGGACCACTGCTGCAGTAGGTTGCAGTGATAGAATGCAGAAGCAACACTGAAGAGTTTACAGCTTCTTTTCATGTAGGGGAATAGCACTAACATCTCAGTAGGAACCAAAAAATGTTCCAACAAAGCTTAGCTGTTGGGAGATGTCAGTTTGTCAAGCCTGGAATGCTTTGAACCCAACATTTCAGGTTCAACAAACTCCTGTCAAATTTACATTTGTGTAATGCAAAAAAGAAGCCCAGTTGAGATGTGAATCGGTAAGTGCATTTCTCTGGCAAATAAACAGTTGTCAGAACAGCTTCTTGCCTCTTGATAACCCAGATTGGGCAGAAAAAAAAAAGGATGTGTGATTTTGCCTTTTTTGCTGAAGGTATCACCCGAAAACAGCCAGTTGCCAGCAACAACAATAAAAAACTGAACAGATCAATTCAATAGAATTCATAGAATGGTTAGGGTTGGAAGGGATCTTAAAGATCATCGAATTCTAAGTACATTTAAAATCAAAGTTAGAAGGAAAAACTTAACAGAGTGAAATACTGCAGTGTAACACTCCACACCCTGAGATCACACACCGAGATCAACAAAGTTGAGCCACATCTGAAGTCCATTCTGGAATGTAATCTTAGCTGACGAGCTATGCCTTACCCATCTAGGAATTTGCCCTTAAGGACATACTTTTCCAGTTAAGCATTTTAATAAGACTCCCAAATGAGCTTTTGTCTATCACGAACTCATTGTTCTGCCGAACTGCAATTCTACACTGCTGGAGGCTCACCCTTTTCAAGTCGCAGTTCTCCGCGGTTGTTTTCCCCGTATATCCATAATCATCACAGCAATGCTATTACCTAGAACCTTCACACAGTATTCAACAGCAGTCAGTCCAAGCTGCAAGAACTGATGAATACAGGCAGCATTTAATTGCTAGAGCTGTGCAATGGTACAGTCAGACGGTAACCTCAGGCCTATGACACTACATTGTCACTTAGAAGGGAAAGTCTGTGCTGAAGTGGGACTTAAATTCCACCAAGCCTCTCATCCTCTTGCGTTACGCATTACTGAAAAGGTACTGCTGTCAGCATAAATAAAAAACAAATGACATGGAGCAGTCCGGTTGCATTTGTACCTTTGATGAAGAAGGAATGGCTGGGCAAGCTACCCTAAGTGACACCCTTTCACAAGAACCAGTGCCAGCTGTAGGCTCTGAGGAAAATTTCCAGCAATGACTCAGTAACAGCTCAGTTCTACAGTCTATAGTGCTGGACAGAGTTCAGTGGCAGAGAAGAAAAAAATAAATTCACAGACAAATGGGTTATTCAGCCAAGTTTACTATTATTTGCACTGACCTGGTGATTTAAGTTATTTACATCTGAATTATTATTAGACATGACATCAGCAGAGTCTGGGATCTACTACCAAAAAAATTAGCGTGGCACCCAAAAGGGTTAAAAACCAGCAGACAAGAATCCTGTCCCTTTAACATCCATATTCCTGCGCGTACACTATTCTATACTGGTATATAAATTACAGATATGCATCACTGACACGCGGTGCTAGGAATTGCCCCAAAACCTCAAACTACAATTTGATGATTCAACAGGAAGACTTAAGGCAAACAGAGGAAGTAGGGAGGATGAAATACTAAGCTTAATCCATTCCGCTTAACAAACAGAATTTGGGACCTTCTTACTATCAAACTGCAGCACTTAGGAGATGCTGCTTCTGTAATTTGCAGTAATAAGACACAGGAAAGTCAGAGCGATGCCTTCAAAGGCATTAGAGAATTTTCCCATCCAAAGAGGACATCGTAGAAGATGTCACAAAGATCCTTCAGAAGAAGGCAAATGAGTGGTTAAAAAACTGACACTGACTGGAAAATGACAGGGCTCTAGTCTCTGACAGAAATAGCTAGGGATAAACGGTAAATCTTTGTTTCCATCACCACTCCAAGAAAACACATCTCAGCCCAAGTCTAGCCGTCAGCCAAACCCTGCCCTCACTTCCCCTTACTTTCCTTCACACTTTCTTCAACTTGGCCCTATGCTTTAAGCTGTCTTTACACAGAAAGTAGTCAAATTCTTCCTTAAAAAATAAAATAAAATATTGATCCACCTTCACTGCAGAGTCATTATGTGGTGGGGCAGTGCAGGACAAATAATAAAATCCATGAGATTTTTTTCTACACAACATTCTTACAGTAACCCCAGAAGTGCTTTCTATGCCAGAGCATTTGTTCCTGTCCTTAATTTTACCTAATGGAGATTTTTTAAATTATATTGTAAATAAAAGGAGATTGTATCAAAATTACAGTAAGACAATTCTTCAGCTTAGTGACACATGCAAGTAATTAAAACCTAAAATCAGATTTTTATTATCCTAGATCTGGTGGACATAGAAATATCATCCTGGTTATATTTGAAGACTACCTACATAGCCTTTAAATAAAGAAAACAACATAAACAATGTAGCACCAGTTTTCTACTGCCTTTTCAAGCAAAGGTTAGTGTTTCAAGGCAGTTTCCCATTTTTCTCAGTAAGTCTATATCAAATCAGTTATCAAAAATGACTCATGCTCTATTACATTGATCCAAATATAAAAAGTATACAACATAATTTAAAAAAAAAAAATGTTTAAACTAACAAAACTTAACTCCCTTTTAAAAGAGTGAAATGATACATCAGCAGAAGCATTTATGGTTCTGGACTTAGGAAGGGCAGCCAAGTAACATGGCAGGTCACCAACAGAACATGTAATTCCTGGGTGATCAGTGGCATTATGTGACTACTTCTGTTGCTGCCTATCACTACTCAGGGGAACAATCAATTATTGAACCGTTCACTTTCTAAAGAAACAGCCTTGAACAGGGCAGAAGAGCTGCATGGAAATCTCACAAGCTTTGTTTTCATTTAGCATGACTAGTTCTTGAAGTTATGGAAAGATAAGCTACAAATATTTTGTTAAAGACTAAATGTTTTTTAAACATTGGGAAAACATAATAGATTAAAAACTGCCAAATTAACCATCTTATCTTAGTAATGCAAAGATCTTCCTACAGTACGCAGAACTGCTTGTGAAGAGCTTGTCTACAGAAAATACTCGATGAAAAGAAAGCTAGAACATAAATTTACATTACCTTGACCAAGGAAACAGTAGAAAAGTTTTGAATATTAGGAAAAGCTACAGTTTATCAATCAATAAAAAGCAGACACAGAGATAGCAGGGGAATCTTACCAGAACTCGATCTCCAATTTTGAGCTCCCTTTCTCCTTTCTTTAGTGATCCGGCTTCGGAGAGATTTGAAATAGATTCACTTGCAGTTTTTGAAAGATTGCTAATCTGAGAAGGAGTTGAATGTTCCTTAGCAGCAAGCGGTGAAGATTTCTGCGGAATTCCTGAAGGGGGAAGTGCAGCAGTGGATGAAGACACCATACTAGCAGCTGAAGTGGAAGTTGGTGATGTAGCTCTAGAAGCATGAGCTGTCTGTGTACCATTGGCTTCATCTTCTGTCAGCACTTTTCTTGTCAATTTTGATGGTCTTGTAAATATTCCCCTCAAGGGTTCACACTGGAAATAGCGAACTCCAGCCACAGAGCCATCGTTCTTACCAATTGGTTCATCTAGAACAATCCCTGCCCACTGTCCTGGAGCAAACTGTGTTTCACCAAGGAACTGAATAAAGCCAGGTTTGTTTCCATTGACCCAAACACGCTCTCCAACTCTGAAATCATCCACAAACTCCTCGTGTGCGTCTGCAGCGGTTGTGCTTGAGGCCTTTTCACCAGAAGCTGCTTTTTCTGCTGGAGCTGGAATCAAGCACAATAGAAAGAAAATATACTAATATTCCAGAGAGCATCACTGCTTAGTTTCAATGTAACAAGCACTTGGAAAAGCATGATTTCTACAAAAGAAGAGCACAATTCAAAATTTTCCTACTTATGAAAACACCATAATCTCTGGAATACAGTAATTCAAAAATTAAGTACAGAGACAATTAATTTAACACAGGCTTTGGTAAAAATCTTGTAAAGATTACAAGAAGTCTTACCTCAAGAACTACCCAATCACTTTTATCATTACAAGCTTTTTCCAAGGAAAAAGGCTTGATCACTTGTTAGATCAGAAATGCAAGCAAAAATACCTCAGTGTAAATAGTAAAAATAGTCTATACTCATAGCTTTTGAGGTACTTTTTGTTAGAAGATTAAAAAAGTTATTTAAATATTCCTTACCAGCTGCAACAGATGCAGGTGCTTTCAGCAATGTACTCCCATGCTTGATGGTCTTTGAAGGAGCCTTAAGTCCACTTGGTTTTAACATACTCATCTTTTTGCAGTACCGCTGTTAATCCTCTTCGTCTGTAGCAACTATCTTTTTCCAAACATGGATAAAATATATTCTAGTTTTTCCAACTCTGGAATAAACCTGTATATAAAAATATTAGAGATGAAACAAAAGTCAGTATTTTAACTCCTGCACAAGAAATTTCTATAAATATACATAGTCTGTGTATTAATGCATGATAAAAGATGCTTTCCAGTAACAACCAGAAGCATTTCCCAGGACAGCATTTCCAACCCTTCGTCTCTTGAAAGCCATTTCCCATTAAAAGGCACCAAGTCTGAATCTAAAACATCAAAATAACTCACTTCACTAAACGTTGCTATATTCATATTGAGCTTTAAACCAAAAGGCTATTTTAAGAAAGAAAAACAAAGCCCTTAACAGCATTACTAACATTACGCAGAGACGTAACCAGCCTGCGCACCCTACTGTTTTCAGTCACATTTTTCAAGTGTTGCAATACCCCAGCAAAAACAACTTGAGACTCGGGAACTAACTGCAAGAGAAACCAAGAGAACCAGGAATTTCAGGATAAAAGGAATAAAGTTTTTACGGGAGACCGGAACTGGAAAATTTAAGATTGATCAACAGAGTTAGACGATGACAGCTATCAAGTAAAAATCCACCTCGGCTGTAAGTGATCTTTGAGATCACGAGATGCCCTGGCTCGCAGTCCCCGGCGCAGTGCCCCAGCTCCGCTCCTCTGGAAAGGAGGAGGGACTCGTCCCTGGGTTGCTAGGATAGAGCGCTGCTCTCACTTGGAAGCCAGCTATAAGCTTTTCAGGGGACTATGTCATGAGGGTTTTGCCACAGAAGGCATCTTCCTTCTGATTACAAAAGCTTTAGAAAGGCTCTTTTATCTACAGCGAGAAATCTAATTTATTTTTTTTTCTTTTCTGTAATGTGAATTCAAAGCCAAACTCTGAAGTGACTGGTCTCCCCACCACCTTCTAAAGTATAAACTGTTCAGCATGAACACAGCTTGGATATCTCCTAAGCTTTATATATAAAAGGCACTGACAGAACAACTATGCCCACTTAGAAAAAACAACAGCACACATCTAAACAAAACACCTAAAAATAAATAAATAAAAGGAAACAGACATGTAGCAATAGACTGTTTGCTCAACTCTTTGCTCAGAACATGACAAACACGAACCGCAAAGCAGGTCTCAGTCCTGTTCCTTCACTCCCTGTTTTAGTCCCCACCAGGACACATGCAGAGGCAGAACATGATGGCCAACTCCAGGCTTGCCCAAGCCACTACCAGCAGTGCCCAGGTGCCCACACTTGGGCACACGGTAGGTTTTAAGGCAGAACCAAGAGCACTGCAGGAGAGACTGCTGTGCGGCAGGAAGGAAGACTACAGGGACACGCCAGCCCTGTCTTTCACCTTCCAGGATGAGCTTTAGCCCTCACACATTATTAATAGCCAACACATTAATGCTCCTAAAAATCAATTCACTGTGAAAAAACAGAACAACAAAAAAAAACCTGTCAGGCACACTGCTCTGTGAACCTAAATAACAAAGTGAAATATTTCTTCTGCTATTTCGGGATCAGCCACGCCAAATTCAAGCCATTTTCTAAGTCTGCCTCAATGTTACACTTTAAAAAACATTAATTACCACCTTGGCTGTATGGTGTTTGTCTACAGTTTAAGTTATGCTCCATGAAAACCCTGAAGAAGCACTGTGAGGATTGCTGCACGTTTTTTCCAGTATTGCCAGAAGTATGTCACCCACCCATAGCTCTGCAGAGTTATGACTATTGAAGAGAAAAAAAAAAACCAAACCTCCATTGTTTTTGCAAGATGTATGCCAGTTTACTATTAATTTTTAAGTGGGACCTTTCATGTTCATGAACATGAAAGCAGAGTTAGCTTGCTAAAATCAAAGCAGAAGGACAGGCATGAAATATGACTAAGCCATGAAAGAACAGAGGCCTACAGTTAGACAGAAGAACAACTAGGGAATCAAATAAGATGTCACTTTGGACACAGCAAGGAACATTGTGGGTTTTATTCCCCTACTACTACATGCCTGCCCTCCCTGCTAAACCTTAATGCATCATATTTCTTCATATTTTGATTTAGAAGTCTCAAACTACTCTTCAAGGACTCAAAAAGTCCTTTCCTCTCTCATACACACGCTACCTACCTGTTCCCCCTCACGCTGTAGGCCCTATTCCCTCCAACGTAAGGATCTCCACACACATTTCTGTTACTTTCCTCAACCCATCAAAATCCTTGAAACAGAAAAAATGTACCTAATAAGAATTTGGTACAAATACAGACACAAATACAGAGAAGTATCAAGGTCTGCCCTTTTTAGTTCACAGTCTTCTCTCTCAGTGCCAAACACCAATTTTATGGAAATTCAACAACCTCACCTGGACCAAAGGCAAGCCCCCACACTTAAGGAAGGTTGTCTCCTAAAACCAGGAAGCTAGAAGCTGTCCTACACTATTCCACCACTCTTTTCCATATACCATCTCTTTTTTTTTTGGCCCCCAAAAAGCATTCCAGCACCACACAGGTAGTAACCATCTATGTCGTGCAAGAATAGGCACATTAGAAGAAAACAAACACTAAATTCCCCGCCCAAATTACATTTTGCCAGTTTCAAGTAATTATTTTATTAATAGATGTTTAACTAACCTCTGCTCAACAAAAAGTTAGGATGTTCTAATATTGCATTTCTTGGCTCAGGGTGCTCATTCATACTTTAATCTTGCTCTCCACAGTCATGGGTTATATATTTGCTGTGTCATTTGCTTTTCTTGATCTACAGGCCTTCAACCAGGCCAGAAGTAACACAATCCCTTGTGGCCTGGTTTCAGAGCTACTGAAATTCTAGCCTAATTAAAAAACCTGGTAAAATATAGGTAATATATTTTGGCAAATTACTGCCTTATTGCAATAGTGAAAATGCAACTTTTGGTCTTAAGCATCTAAATTTGCATCAAGTGATTTTAAGCATCACACACTCGAGCATTTCCTACCAGGCTCCAGATGTCATTACCTCATTTTAGTTCTCATAAGAGAGAGCAGCCAACTACTTGTCTCCATTTGTTCTCTTTCCTTCCCTAAATCTGTCTCAGCTCTCCTGAAAAAAAGAATCGTTATAACCATTAGGCAATAACATTTAAGTTTTTCAAAAGGTCGTATCTGGAGCCTAAGGAAATGCATTGAGTCTGATGATACATACTACTTCAGTGTTCAGAAAGCCACATGTTCTACCAATACTGTAATTGGGTATAAAAAAAAGAGATTTTAAACACCAGCTTTACAGTTGTGCCACTACTGGGAAATACATGTTTTCATACAATAAGAAAGCATGTTACATTCTTGAACAAATTGCAGTTTTTTTGGGGTGTGTGTGTTGACTACTACAAAGTTTCAAATGCAGACATGAAGCCATGCATTGGCCCTTTTAGCTCATTAATAATACCCTTATTCTTCTCATTCACCTTTTACAGACCTAGAAGTAGTGCATGGATCAAAGCCATCTGTAAGCAACAAGTTGAGAACCAATGGTTTAAGAAAATGAATCCTACTAATCTGATAATTTATATGAATTCTGTTGGTAAATTGAATTAAAACCAACTAAATAAAATTTAACCACATAACCCTGAATTTAAAAAGCAGAATATTTTCCAACTGTCTCTAAGGGAATTCCTGTAATAGAAAGAAAACAGTTATCCACCACTGTTTCTTTCAAGACTGTATTTTCAACAACTAGTACTCCAAAAAGAACTGAAACCCAATTAAATAAGAAAACAGGAAAAGAAGTTAAAGCCTCAGCTCACTCCACTTAAGAATCCTATAGTCATGCAAAAATATAATAGTATTGATAGTTCTTTAAGCTTAGTTGACATCTGACAAGCACAGTACCATCTCCCTCCTCAGGACAGGTAGTGTCATAAATAAACGTGAAATGTTTCATCCGATAAAACATTTGAAACAACAACTTGACAATTTAAGGAAGAACCACTGGCTAACATCACCACTTGCGACTACCATGGAACAGATGCAATGTTTCCATGGAGAAAGGCAAGTTGTCTGTCCATTTGGTAGGGAGACAAAGAGGACATTCGAGACTAGAGCAACATAATGTTTGAATTGACTCAAACCAGACTGTATAATCTCTGTCTTCTGCACGCAGACACACGCAGCCTGACTCGACACAGCATACTTTGAGGCTGGAACACTACTCTGGTGGTTTATTTGTATAATAAAGTGAAACAATGATTTTAATCGATGACCATCCGCTACCGGTTACGCACGAGTTCTTAAAAACATTTCAAATTAAATAGATTAATACCAAACTTAGTTAACAACATTAAGAGACTAAATGCTGTTGGAAAAATGCCTTTCAAAGCCAACATATTTCTAAGCTCAAAAAAAGAGACCACTTCAATTTGTTAATTCTGCTAAGCATACCAGTGCTTTGCAAAATACATAAACATCACGATTAACAGATACAGAGCAAATATTCTCGACTGTGTAGAAGAGATAACTCTGCTGAAAATCTCACAAGGATCTGTAGCCAGAGAGGATTGTACGCAATTCTTGTGGCACTCTACTAGTAGGTATCTAGAAAACAAATTCTGACCATACCATGAAGAGAATGTACAAAATAAATCAGAAAATCCCTTCCGTAGAAAAGTGATATGGAAGATGTATTTCAGAGACCATCTCAGTCCAGTAACTTCACTTCCCTGAGAGAAAAAACAAACTCACCACAAGAAGCACTATGTTTGAAATAGCAGCCTGAGCAGCATTTCTTAAATATCTGTTTCATACTCTTGGTGTTCATACTACTATTGCCAAGTTTTCAAAAGCTCATGAATCATTCCTCAAATATCCTGAAAATGGTTTACAGAAAGCAACTTGGAATTTTGAACCCAGAAAGTCTTCTCTTCTGGTCCATCAATTACTCCAAGAGCTCAGACCCTTCAGAGTTACAAACGCTTACAACTCCTAAAATTATTGCAATCTCAAAACGTTAAAGCATCGTTTGTATGATTCAGATCTAGTTCTTATTATAGCTGTAAAAGTTGTATTTGCAGTCTCCTGGGCTGGTATTACATTTCTGTAAGGAGTGAGTATATCGATTTCCAAAAGCACTTAAAATCATGCTTTTAGTTGAATTTATAGGTTTTTGAAATTCATACACAATTTAGAAATACAACCACATTTCGGCTTTGGACAAAATAAATATCTTCACATTGCACTGCTATTTGATTCTTGCTGCCTCTTTAAGAATATTTCTCTCTCTGCAAGGATGTGCCAGATCACAGAGACCAACTTCTAGAACGTTCAGATAGGAATGAGATTAATTCATCCACAAACTGACCAGACTGGGCCATACCCACCAACATCCCCACTGAAACAATTCCGGATAAATCGCAGCGAGCAGACAGGCTCTCACACCCTCCTGAAATCACATTTCCTAATGCCACCAGTCTTGTTTTGTTTCCAAGGAGGAATACAAGCAGAGTCCTCCATTGCTACATATTACGTGGCCAGATTTCTCATGTTTTGGAAAATTGCGATGTCAGCACACCCAGCGTGTGAGAGATGAGCCACATCCCGGAACAATTCTCTTCCTGAACATGATGCCTCCTCTGCCATGTTCTGGGTCTATTGGAGATGCTTCATATTGGGCAACCATAAAGACTGAATCACCACTTTGCAAGCGTTGGATTACGCTTACAATGAAGTATTTCCACAGCACACAGTATCCATTGTAAAAGTCACACTAAGCTTCAAAGTCAGCTTTGTAGCAATTACAAGAAGTTAAACCAAAGAGATGGATTTGGAAGCCTTCACGCATTAACTTTTCAGAACTTCTCTTTTAACGATGCAGCATACTTCGTATTCTTAGCCATTTACTACTTAAATACAACCCTTTTGGAGCTACAAATTCACATTAAGGTCTCTTTGCATTTAGCCATTGAAGCAAATTACTGAAACAGTAAATGAACTTCTCTCTGAACCTAATGCTCATGATTTAGTGCAAATTCAGCATGTTTTGTCAGCTCCAAAGCATTTATTGAATGAGTAGCAAGTTCAGACTGAACCAAGCCAGAAAGCAGAGTAGGCATTTGATAACAAAGCAAGTCACAAACAGCAAATTATTATCCTACTGATGTAACAACCTTTGTGTAATCACTTTGAAACCAAATTGATTATCTGAATGTTGCTCAAGAATTTAACTGTACTGTTCAGTGATTAGAGGCTGTGGGATTACAGAGGCATCTTCCAGTATCATTTAAGTTGAAATGAATAGACTTTAAGAAAGAATTTATATATAAAACACAAACTAAACAGAATTAAGAATTTAAGATTTCAGTAGAACAAGGGTTGGAATTTTGGAACCTACATGTGATTAGTCATTCAACACATAGCAATTAGAAGACAGTGAGCATTTAAAAACATGACTTCAGATTTATTTTGCATCCCAAAACCCATGGATTTTGATGTTAATTAATCAAGTATCATGATGATCTGAATATATTTTTCAGGTATATCACTACCATAAGAAAAGACACCAAAATAATATGTATCATTTAATTCAATGTTTATCACGCTAAGTGCCATCAGATCATACTTATCTGGCTTACTAGATGCTCTGCTTAATGCCAGAATCAAAATATATGGGCTGCAAAGTGCCTATCAAACCAGTGTTTTGTACCTCACTTTTAAAGGTAGAAAAAATTTTGAGTTTAAAATTCAACTGATCAGGTGGAAAAAAAAAATCCAGACCATTCTCTCAGATCTGTTGTTTGCAGATACTGCTATAGGAAATAAAAATTTATTAAGGAAATAAGCCAGAATGTCCCCTAGCTTGTATAGGATCATTCTTCTTACGACATTCTACTTCAGCTCATTCCAGCTCAATCCAATGTAAGCATCGTATGAATTCTAGAGAGGTAGACACTTCACAAAGGCAAACACTCACCCAACATGAACCACAAAGCCTCAAGTTTCTCATACCGTGTTCTTAACATAAACATGACTTTTATAAGAGACAGATTCTTGAAGAAGTGCATCTCTGTTTATTTTAACTAGGCATAACTATTGAATTAATGGAATGAAAGCAATCCTTTGCTCTTCTGAAGTGCCTTCGAAGTGACCACCAGGATTACTCCAGCAAATTACTGTTGCATGCAAGTTTTAGTATGTCTTTAGTCTAACTCAAAATACAGTCTACTTTTGCTATCGTAAAAATACAAACCCAAAAGCTTGTAATAAGTTGGGAAGTCTGCCCACTGGTATGACACAGCTCTTTTGACAGTGTCATTGAGTTGATGAACAGAACTTGAAATGAAGAGTGGCTGACAAATTACTCAAGCTGAATCATATCTATACGATCACTAGCAGCAGAGATCCTGAAAAATCTTTCAACTCTATTTTGGAGGGCATTTGTTTAGATAAACATTACTTACTCTGAACCAACTTGTGTGTTCAGTGAAACAAAGACAGCCAGAGGATATTCAAAACAGACCCAACACTGTAATGCAAACACTATGCCTTGTCATCACTCATCCCACTATCAAGCAGCCATCACACCACAGTATAAGGACATCCCCATAAATAGCTACTGGTTTTCTTTAACTTCAAAGAGTGAATCTCCGTTTCCTTAAGAACCCTGAAGACACTCCTGCGCTCTCATACACTTCGAGGGACTGGGGAAGAACAGAATTTGTTGTTTGGGAATCGATCCAAACACCCCACAATCCTGTCCCTCGTTAAGGGCATGACTAATCTAGAGCTCAACCAGGGACTTCAGATTTGTTTCTTAACTGAGACAGGGAGTAGATGCTGTATTTCTACATCATGAAGATGACTTGAACTGTTTTCCGTGTGAGTTCACAGATCCACAGCATATTCAGGACCAAAGACTTCCAGATCATCTTTCAACAGCAGGGCTGTTATGGCAGCCTGGCCTGCAAACAAATCTGTGTTTCTCCTTTGATTTTGAACCTGTCAGGTAATTTCAATAAAATAAAATAAAACAATTTCTAAATTGATTTCTAAAAACAAATATTAAATTCTTACAAGTTTCACAGAAGTAGGCCAACCGACAGGAGGGAGGCTTGAGCTGCTCCCAGTGACCTTAGATCAGACCAACTAATTTCTGAAGCAAAATGGAAAAAACAAAGTATTGACACCGATACACTTTGTAGTAGCAGGTTATCAGTATGGTTGGAGATAATATAAAATTTGAATATAATACAGCTAGGAAGGTAAACATTATAAGACACAAATTCACTGAAAATTAGGGTTTTAGTGACATTGTTAAGTTGGTAAATAAGACACATGGATGGTTTTTTGCCTTGGAAAGTGTAGAATATTAACTGCAAACTGGATAAATGGGATTCTCTCTGCATATGCTTGGGAAATGGAAAAGGCAGGGTAAATGCTTATAACTAAGAAACGGAACTAAGAACAAGATGATGCAGATGAAAGATAGTAAGAGGCTTAGGACCTCAAACCATCAGTCAGATATTACAGCAATGCTTTGAGGAAGGTAACTCATTAAAGCTTCTCCTCTGATTATGGATTTTAATACTGCATCAAGGACATTTTAAGTAACCTCATCTTACCATTCTATAGCTCACTGTGCCTCAAGATTCTCAGTAAAAAAATATACCACTGAAACACAAAGACTTAGACTACTGAATGCAAACCAAAAATTAGAGAGGATGAATGTAACAGTAAAAAATTATTTTGGGCTAGCAATGTGTGAGTAATTTTCTCAGTCTATGTTGCTATTTCTAAACACAGTCTGTTCAATTTTTTACAGCTATTCCCATCCTTAATTAGTGAGGAAGAACTGATAACTGTTTAAAAGCTTAAAAAAAAAAAATCATCACAAAATACAATGCAAACTTTAACACTTCAAGTTGCTGCTGTACACGCACGTTATAAAAATGTCACTGCTATAGTCTATTAAAAGATCAGAAAGCACATGATCCTCCTAAGCACACATCATTCTCTACAGAATGAGTCAAGGATTGAGAAGTAGAGAAAGTTTTCACTCAAGAAAGTAACTAATTGACACCTCTTCTGGTAAACTCACTACTGACTACTTTTCCTTCTTCCAAGGAAATTCTTGCCTTTCCCAAAAGCCCTCTGTTTTGATAAGAGGAAGAGTAAGGTGTTGGACTGTCCACACTGGCTTCTTCTGATGACAACGCACTTCAGCCACCTCAGTAAGTGCATTCAGACCACAATAATAACTATGATTCTGGAATAAGTTATTTGGGATCTAAAGTTTAAATGAAAGTTTGAGAAGGAAGATACCATCTCCTGTCAGGCTCAAAACCATATGCATATAAACAAAGACCCAGGGCTTCTCCCCAATACAGTTACAACTGATGCAGCTGAAACAAAGATGCTGCTTTTTAGAGTAAGGATTTCATTTTGATAGACTTGAGTGAAACTGTAACTGCTTCACACTCTTTGAAAACATCAAGTCAGCAATCCCTTTTTAGCTGCCCATGTTCTTAGCCTTTTAAATTAGCACCATGACTGCTATACGGCTGGCATAAAGTAGAAGTACAAATCCAGAATGTAGATAAATATTGCTGTGATTGAGTGGATGCCGCTGCCAAGCAGAGAAGCAGAAGGAGAGTGTCAGATAAGCTAATATTATCAAATACTGAGTTTCACTCTTCACGTTGCAATTTCCCCTCAAAATAAGGTAAAATTATAGATTAAGATTACAAAAATCAGGAAAGCTGAACAGATTTAATGGTGTTTCTGCCTGAAACAGTAGAGTGAAGGCACATCTTATAAATGAAAAAAATATATGGTACTATTCACCTCAAAAGTCTTCTGCCTGAGTTTGTACAACGTGCGAGTGCAACATCATTCTGCAAAAATAAGTGTGTGTAGAGGACAGACACCTGGACAAGCACAGACATATCAGTAAGTGTTTGAAATCCCCAGGGACCACGCTGCTGAGAGAGCTGGCTTCAGTTCTGCTGGTCAAGAAGAACGGACTGGTTGCTCCAGCAGAAACTGGCATCCAGCTGAGGGCAGCTGAGATTACAGCTAATGCAGTATATAATTGCCTTTCATTAAATAACAAAACACCATCCATCTGAGGCATTTCTGAACATGCCAGTCCAATAAGGATTCCAGCACGTTACTTTTTATACGTGCCAGCAGAGCCAGTAGTCCCTAAGGAATGCCAAAAGATTAAACAAGAGCTGCATTCATTCATGGTCATCATGTTCAAACATTAGAAAACTTGCATTCAACATACAGAGTTAACATTTGACCTAAGTGTTTTAAAGAGAAAAAAGAAAAGCCATTTTGAAAAATCATATTGGCAAGACAGATCGCTCTATTTCTTTTGAAGGAAGATGTACTTTGAAATATTCTCAGTCACTCCCAAGAAAAACTTTAACGGGGCTAAAAGGATAAAGGGAGGAGCAGTAAAGGAATTATCCAATCTGCCCAAGCTAAGTAAATAAAGGCTGTCTGGGATATTCACATGCAGAAGATGATCAACAGACACAGCCTAGGGAACCTACAGGAGCTCTACAAAGTCATAGCAATCAGCATATATAAGCTCTGCTCCTTCCTACAGTATAATCACATGAGGAAAAAGGTTGTTTATTTCCTGCAGTACACCTCAGTGATGAGGATACAAACCAGCTGTTTTTCTGCCCCTCATTAGAAAATGTAGATCCTCTCTTTAAAAAAAACCATACAAAATACACAGAAATATTTTTTTTTTGGCCAAATAGAAACTCCTTCTTGATCCCTAAAGATACAGACATTTAAGGTCACAATTCCAAGCTTTTCTGCTTCAGCCAACGCATCCCTCTCCCTTCAATACACAAAAAGCTTTAGTGCACTTTAGCACAGACAGGAAATCTAGCACGTATAAGAAACGGACAGGAAGAAAACCCTTAAATCTTGCAATTTTAAACCAAGAACTAATACTGCTCTGCTCATTTTTCAGTCATTCTACATTCAGTATGAAAATGAAGTTTTGTCAGTACCTGTAGAGTTACACATTCCTTAGACTAAAACACGCTGCTGTCGAGGGAGGGGAGAAAGTTACTTACTCTTCCCCCCACAGTATCTAATTTGCTGTCCTGGTACATGTTGCAGCAGGTGCACACAGACACGCACTTCAGAAAAATCACTCTCTGACATTCTTAGTTTCAGAATTAGATGCATATTTCTGTTCTTTAAACAAAAATTATTCACTAAGCAGTTGGCATAAAGGCACTTCCTCTTTTCTTTCTTCTTCCGACACGTCAATAAAGGTATCACATGTTTTAAAAAAATCTTTCTGCTCAAAGATCCCAAAGCAACCTGTGGACTTCCATAAAACCCTACCCAGCCGGCAAAAGGGTAAGAGAAGGAGTGGGGAGGAAAGAGTCTTCATTTCACAGTCATGTTTTTAATTGTGAACATACCCAGTCACAGACTAAATGTTCTTCCCCATGCTATGGTTTGGAAAGGATATTTTATGGTGTCGACTTTTGTTCGGTTTTATTGATTTTTATGTTTTGTTGCAATACCCCAGCAAAAACAACTTGAGACTCGGGAACTAACTGCAAGAGAAACCAAGAGAACCAGGAATTTCAGGATAAAAGGAATAAAGTTTTTACGGGAGACCGGAACTGGAAAATTTAAGATTGATCAACAGAGTTAGACGATGACAGCTATCAAGTAAAAATCCACCTCGGCTGTAAGTGATCTTTGAGATCACGAGATGCCCTGGCTCGCAGTCCCCGGCGCAGTGCCCCAGCTCCGCTCCTCTGGAAAGGAGGAGGGACTCGTCCCTGGGTTGCTAGGATAGAGCGCTGCTCTCACTTGGAAGCCAGCTATAAGCTTTTCAGGGGACTATGTCATGAGGGTTTTGCCACAGAAGGCATCTTCCTTCTGATTACAAAAGCTTTAGAAAGGCTCTTTTATCTACAGCGAGAAATCTAATTATTTTTTTTCTTTTCTGTAATGTGAATTCAAAGCCAAACTCTGAAGTGACTGGTCTCCCCACCACCTTCTAAAGTATAAACTGTTCAGCATGAACACAGCTTGGATATCTCCTAAGCTTTATATATAAAAGGCACTGACAGAACAACTATGCCCCCTTAGAAAAAACAACAGCACGCATCTAAACAAAACACCTAAAAATAAATAAATAAAAGGAAACAGACATGTAGCAATAGACTGTTTGCTCAACTCTTTGCTCAGAACATGACAAACACGAACCGCAAAGCAGGTCTCAGTCCTGTTCCTTCACTCCCTGTTTTAGTCCCCACCAGGACACATGCAGAGGCAGAACATGATGGCCAACTCCAGGCTTGCCCAAGCCACTACCAGCAGTGCCCAGGTGCCCACACTTGGGCACACGGTAGGTTTTAAGGCAGAACCAACAGCGCTGCAGGAGAGACTGCTGTGCGGCAGGAAGGAAGACTACAGGGACACGCCAGCCCTGTCTTTCACCTTCCAGGATGAGCTTTAGCCCTCACACATTATTAATAGCCAACACATTAATGCTCCTAAAAATCAATTCACTGTGAAAAAACAGAACAACAAAAAAAAACCTGTCAGGCACACTGCTCTGTGAACCTAAATAACAAAGTGAAATATTTCTTCTGCTATTTCGGGATCAGCCACGCCAAATTCAAGCCATTTTCTAAGTCTGCCTCAATGTTACACTTTAAAAAACATTAATTACCACCTTGGCTGTATGGTGTTTGTCTACAGTTTAAGTTATGCTCCATGAAAACCCTGAAGAAGCACTGTGAGGATTGCTGCACGTTTTTTCCAGTATTGCCAGAAGTATGTCACCCACCCATAACTCTGCAGAGTTACGACTATTGAAGAGAAAAAAAAAACTCCATTGTTTTTGCAAGATGTATGCCAGTTTACTATTAATTTTTAAGTGGGACCTTTCATGTTCATGAACATGAAAGCAGAGTTAGCTTGCTAAAATCAAAGCAGAAGGACAGGCATGAAATATGACTAAGCCATGAAAGAACAGAGGCCTACAGTTAGACAGAAGAACAACTAGGGAATCAAATAAGATGTCACTTTGGACACAGCAAGGAACATTGTGGGTTTTATTCCCCTACTACTACATGCCTGCCCTCCCTGCTAAACCTTAATGCATCATATTTCTTCATATTTTGATTTAGAAGTCTCAAACTACTCTTCAAGGACTCAAAAAGTCCTTTCCTCTCTCATACACACGCTACCTACCTATTCCCCCTCACGCTGTAGGCCCTATTCCCTCCAACGTAAGGATCTCCACACACATTTCTGTTACTTTCCTCAACCCATCAAAATCCTTGAAACAGAAAAAATGTACCTAATAAGAATTTGGTACAAATACAGACACAAATACAGAGAAGTATCAAGGTCTGCCCTTTTTAGTTCACAGTCTTCTCTCTCAGTGCCAAACACCAATTTTATGGAAATTCAACAACCTCACCTGGACCAAAGGCAAGCCCCCACACTTAAGGAAGGTTGTCTCCTAAAACCAGGAAGCTAGAAGCTGTCCTACACTATTCCACCACTCTTTTCCATACACCATCTCTTTTTTTTTTGGCCCCCAAAAAGCATTCCAGCACCACACAGGTAGTAACCATCTATGTCGTGCAAGAATAGGCACATTAGAAGAAAACAAACACTAAATTCCCCGCCCAAATTACATTTTGCCAGTTTCAAGTAATTATTTTATTAATAGATGTTTAAGTAACCTCTGCTCAACAAAAAGTTAGGATGTTCTAATATTGCATTTCTTGGCTCAGGGTGCTCATTCATACTTTAATCTTGCTCTCCACAGTCATGGGTTATATATTTGCTGTGTCATTTGCTTTTCTTGATCTACAGGCCTTCAACCAGGCCAGAAGTAACACAATCCCTTGTGCCCTGGTTTCAGAGCTACTGAAATTCTAGCCTAATTAAAAAACCTGGTAAAATATAGGTAATATATTTTGGCAAATTACTGCCCTATTGCAATAGTGAAAATGCAACTTTTGGTCTTAAGCATCTAAATTTGCATCAAGTGATTTTAAGCATCACACACTCGAGCATTTCCTACCAGGCTCCAGATGTCATTACCTCATTTTAGTTCTCATAAGAGAGAGCAGCCAACTACTTGTCTCCATTTGTTCTCTTTCCTTCCCTAAATCTGTCTCAGCTCTCCTGAAAAAAAGAATCGTTATAACCATTAGGCAATAACATTTAAGTTTTTCAAAAGGTCGTATCTGGAGCCTAAGGAAATGCATTGAGTCTGATGATACATACTACTTCAGTGTTCAGAAAGCCACATGTTCTACCAATACTGTAATTGGGTATAAAAAAAAGAGATTTTAAACACCAGCTTTACAGTTGTGCCACTACTGGGAAATACATGTTTTCATACAATAAGAAAGCATGTTACATTCTTGAACAAATTGCAGTTTTTTTGGGGTGTGTGTGTTGACTACTACAAAGTTTCAAATGCAGACATGAAGCCATGCATTGGCCCTTTTAGCTCATTAATAATACCCTTATTCTTCTCATTCACCTTTTACAGACCTAGAAGTAGTGCATGGATCAAAGCCATCTGTAAGCAACAAGTTGAGAACCAATGGTTTAAGAAAATGAATCCTACTAATCTGATAATTTATATGAATTCTGTTGGTAAATTGAATTAAAACCAACTAAATAAAATTTAACCACATAACCCTGAATTTAAAAAGCAGAATATTTTCCAACTGTCTCTAAGGGAATTCCTGTAATAGAAAGAAAACAGTTATCCACCACTGTTTCTTTCAAGACTGTATTTTCAACAACTAGTACTCCAAAAAGAACTGAAACCCAATTAAATAAGAAAACAGGAAAAGAAGTTAAAGCCTCAGCTCACTCCACTTAAGAATCCTATAGTCATGCAAAAATATAATAGTATTGATAGTTCTTTAAGCTTAGTTGACATCTGACAAGCACAGTACCATCTCCCTCCTCAGGACAGGTAGTGTCATAAATAAACGTGAAATGTTTCATCCGATAAAACATTTGAAACAACAACTTGACAATTTAAGGAAGAACCACTGGCTAACATCACCACTTGCGACTACCATGGAACAGATGCAATGTTTCCATGGAGAAAGGCAAGTTGTCTGTCCATTTGGTAGGGAGACAAAGAGGACATTCGAGACTAGAGCAACATAATGTTTGAATTGACTCAAACCAGACTGTATAATCTCTGTCTTCTGCACGCAGACACACGCAGCCTGACTCGACACAGCATACTTTGAGGCTGGAACACTACTCTGGTGGTTTATTTGTATAATAAAGTGAAACAATTATTTTAATCGATGACCATCCGCTACCGGTTACGCACGAGTTCTTAAAAACATTTCAAATTAAATAGATTAATACCAAACTTAGTTAACAACATTAAGAGACTAAATGCTGTTGGAAAAATGCCTTTCAAAGCCAACATATTTCTAAGCTCAAAAAAAGAGACCACTTCAATTTGTTAATTCTGCTAAGCATACCAGTGCTTTGCAAAATACATAAACATCACGATTAACAGATACAGAGCAAATATTCTCGACTGTGTAGAAGAGATAACTCTGCTGAAAATCTCACAAGGATCTGTAGCCAGAGAGGATTGTACGCAATTCTTGTGGCACTCTACTAGTAGGTATCTAGAAAACAAATTCTGACCATACCATGAAGAGAATGTACAAAATAAATCAGAAAATCCCTTCCGTAGAAAAGTGATATGGAAGATGTATTTCAGAGACCATCTCAGTCCAGTAACTTCACTTCCCTGAGAGAAAAAACAAACTCACCACAAGAAGCACTATGTTTGAAATAGCAGCCTGAGCAGCATTTCTTAAATATCTGTTTCATACTCTTGGTGTTCATACTACTATTGCCAAGTTTTCAAAAGCTCATGAATCATTCCTCAAATATCCTGAAAATGGTTTACAGAAAGCAACTTGGAATTTTGAACCCAGAAAGTCTTCTCTTCTGGTCCATCAATTACTCCAAGAGCTCAGACCCTTCAGAGTTACAAACGCTTACAACTCCTAAAATTATTGCAATCTCAAAACGTTAAAGCATCGTTTGTATGATTCAGATCTAGTTCTTATTATAGCTGTAAAAGTTGTATTTGCAGTCTCCTGGGCTGGTATTACATTTCTGTAAGGAGTGAGTATATCGATTTCCAAAAGCACTTAAAATCATGCTTTTAGTTGAATTTATAGGTTTTTGAAATTCATACACAATTTAGAAATACAACCACATTTCGGCTTTGGACAAAATAAATATCTTCACATTGCACTGCTATTTGATTCTTGCTGCCTCTTTAAGAATATTTCTCTCTCTGCAAGGATGTGCCAGATCACAGAGACCAACTTCTAGAACGTTCAGATAGGAATGAGATTAATTCATCCACAAACTGACCAGACTGGGCCATACCCACCAACATCCCCACTGAAACAATTCCGGATAAATCACAGCGAGCAGACAGGCTCTCACACCCTCCTGAAATCACATTTCCTAATGCCACCAGTCTTGTTTTGTTTCCAAGGAGGAATACAAGCAGAGTCCTCCATTGCTACATATTACGTGGCCAGATTTCTCATGTTTTGGAAAATTGCGATGTCAGCACACCCAGCGTGTGAGAGATGAGCCACATCCCGGAACAATTCTCTTCCTGAACATGATGCCTCCTCTGCCATGTTCTGGGTCTATTGGAGATGCTTCATATTGGGCAACCATAAAGACTGAATCACCACTTTGCAAGCGTTGGATTACGCTTACAATGAAGTATTTCCACAGCACACAGTATCCATTGTAAAAGTCACACTAAGCTTCAAAGTCAGCTTTGTAGCAATTACAAGAAGTTAAACCAAAGAGATGGATTTGGAAGCCTTCACGCATTAACTTTTCAGAACTTCTCTTTTAACGATGCAGCATACTTCGTATTCTTAGCCATTTACTACTTAAATACAACCCTTTTGGAGCTACAAATTCACATTAAGGTCTCTTTGCATTTAGCCATTGAAGCAAATTACTGAAACAGTAAATGAACTTCTCTCTGAACCTAATGCTCATGATTTAGTGCAAATTCAGCATATTTTGTCAGCTCCAAAGCATTTATTGAATGAGTAGCAAGTTCAGACTGAACCAAGCCAGAAAGCAGAGTAGGCATTTGATAACAAAGCAAGTCACAAACAGCAAATTATTATCCTACTGATGTAACAACCTTTGTGTAATCACTTTGAAACCAAATTGATTATCTGAATGTTGCTCAAGAATTTAACTGTACTGTTCAGTGATTAGAGGCTGTGGGATTACAGAGGCATCTTCCAGTATCATTTAAGTTGAAATGAATAGACTTTAAGAAAGAATTTATATATAAAACACAAACTAAACAGAATTAAGAATTTAAGATTTCAGTAGAACAAGGGTTGGAATTTTGGAACCTACATGTGATTAGTCATTCAACACATAGCAATTAGAAGACAGTGAGCATTTAAAAACATGACTTCAGATTTATTTTGCATCCCAAAACCCATGGATTTTGATGTTAATTAATCAAGTATCATGATGATCTGAATATATTTTTCAGGTATATCACTACCATAAGAAAAGACACCAAAATAATATGTATCATTTAATTCAATGTTTATCACGCTAAGTGCCATCAGATCATACTTATCTGGCTTACTAGATGCTCTGCTTAATGCCAGAATCAAAATATATGGGCTGCAAAGTGCCTATCAAACCAGTGTTTTGTACCTCACTTTTAAAGGTAGAAAAAATTTTGAGTTTAAAATTCAACTGATCAGGTGGAAAAAAAAAATCCAGACCATTCTCTCAGATCTGTTGTTTGCAGATACTGCTATAGGAAATAAAAATTTATTAAGGAAATAAGCCAGAATGTCCCCTAGCTTGTATAGGATCATTCTTCTTACGACATTCTACTTCAGCTCATTCCAGCTCAATCCAATGTAAGCATCGTATGAATTCTAGAGAGGTAGACACTTCACAAAGGCAAACACTCACCCAACATGAACCACAAAGCCTCAAGTTTCTCATACCGTGTTCTTAACATAAACATGACTTTTATAAGAGACAGATTCTTGAAGAAGTGCATCTCTGTTTATTTTAACTAGGCATAACTATTGAATTAATGGAATGAAAGCAATCCTTTGCTCTTCTGAAGTGCCTTCGAAGTGACCACCAGGATTACTCCAGCAAATTACTGTTGCATGCAAGTTTTAGTATGTCTTTAGTCTAACTCAAAATACAGTCTACTTTTGCTATCGTAAAAATACAAACCCAAAAGCTTGTAATAAGTTGGGAAGTCTGCCCACTGGTATGACACAGCTCTTTTGACAGTGTCATTGAGTTGATGAACAGAACTTGAAATGAAGAGTGGCTGACAAATTACTCAAGCTGAATCATATCTATACGATCACTAGCAGCAGAGATCCTGAAAAATCTTTCAACTCTATTTTGGAGGGCATTTGTTTAGATAAACATTACTTACTCTGAACCAACTCGTGTGTTCAGTGAAACAAAGACAGCCAGAGGATATTCAAAACAGACCCAACACTGTAATGCAAACACTATGCCTTGTCATCACTCATCCCACTATCAAGCAGCCATCACACCACAGTATAAGGACATCCCCATAAATAGCTACTGGTTTTCTTTAACTTCAAAGAGTGAATCTCCGTTTCCTTAAGAACCCTGAAGACACTCCTGCGCTCTCATACACTTCGAGGGACTGGGGAAGAACAGAATTTGTTGTTTGGGAATCGATCCAAACACCCCACAATCCTGTCCCTCGTTAAGGGCATGACTAATCTAGAGCTCAACCAGGGACTTCAGATTTGTTTCTTAACTGAGACAGGGAGTAGATGCTGTATTTCTACATCATGAAGATGACTTGAACTGTTTTCCGTGTGAGTTCACAGATCCACAGCATATTCAGGACCAAAGACTTCCAGATCATCTTTCAACAGCAGGGCTGTTATGGCAGCCTGGCCTGCAAACAAATCTGTGTTTCTCCTTTGATTTTGAACCTGTCAGGTAATTTCAATAAAATAAAATAAAACAATTTCTAAATTGATTTCTAAAAACAAATATTAAATTCTTACAAGTTTCACAGAAGTAGGCCAACCGACAGGAGGGAGGCTTGAGCTGCTCCCAGTGACCTTAGATCAGACCAACTAATTTCTGAAGCAAAATGGAAAAAACAAAGTATTGACACCGATACACTTTGTAGTAGCAGGTTATCAGTATGGTTGGAGATAATATAAAATTTGAATATAATACAGCTAGGAAGGTAAACATTATAAGACACAAATTCACTGAAAATTAGAGGGTTTTAGTGACATTGTTAAGTTGGTAAATAAGACACATGGATGGTTTTTTGCCTTGGAAAGTGTAGAATATTAACTGCAAACTGGATAAATGGGATTCTCTCTGCATATGCTTGGGAAATGGAAAAGGCAGGGTAAATGCTTATAACTAAGAAACGGAACTAAGAACAAGATGATGCAGATGAAAGATAGTAAGAGGCTTAGGACCTCAAACCATCAGTCAGATATTACAGCAATGCTTTGAGGAAGGTAACTCATTAAAGCTTCTCCTCTGATTATGGATTTTAATACTGCATCAAGGACATTTTAAGTAACCTCATCTTACCATTCTATAGCTCACTGTGCTCATCCAGATTCCTAAATGCCTCAAGATTCTCAGTAAAAAAATATACCACTGAAACACAAAGACTTAGACTACTGAATGCAAACCAAAAATTAGAGAGGATGAATGTAACAGTAAAAAATTATTTTGGGCTAGCAATGTGTGAGTAATTTTCTCAGTCTATGTTGCTATTTCTAAACACAGTCTGTTCAATTTTTTACAGCTATTCCCATCCTTAATTAGTGAGGAAGAACTGATAACTGTTTAAAAGCTTAAAAAAAAAAAATCATCACGGACATTTTAAGTAACCTCATCTTACCATTCTATAGCTCACTGTGCTCATCCAGATTCCTAAATGCCTCAAGATTCTCAGTAAAAAAATATACCACTGAAACACAAAGACTTAGACTACTGAATGCAAACCAAAAATTAGAGAGGATGAATGTAACAGTAAAAAATTATTTTGGGCTAGCAATGTGTGAGTAATTTTCTCAGTCTATGTTGCTATTTCTAAACACAGTCTGTTCAATTTTTTACAGCTATTCCCATCCTTAATTAGTGAGGAAGAACTGATAACTGTTTAAAAGCTTAAAAAAAAAAAATCATCACAAAATACAATGCAAACTTTAACACTTCAAGTTGCTGCTGTACACGCACGTTATAAAAATGTCACTGCTATAGTCTATTAAAAGATCAGAAAGCACATGATCCTCCTAAGCACACATCATTCTCTACAGAATGAGTCAAGGATTGAGAAGTAGAGAAAGTTTTCACTCAAGAAAGTAACTAATTGACACCTCTTCTGGTAAACTCACTACTGACTACTTTTCCTTCTTCCAAGGAAATTCTTGCCTTTCCCAAAAGCCCTCTGTTTTGATAAGAGGAAGAGTAAGGTGTTGGACTGTCCACACTGGCTTCTTCTGATGACAACGCACTTCAGCCACCTCAGTAAGTGCATTCAGACCACAATAATAACTATGATTCTGGAATAAGTTATTTGGGATCTAAAGTTTAAATGAAAGTTTGAGAAGGAAGATACCATCTCCTGTCAGGCTCAAAACCATATGCATATAAACAAAGACCCAGGGCTTCTCCCCAATACAGTTACAACTGATGCAGCTGAAACAAAGATGCTGCTTTTTAGAGTAAGGATTTCATTTTGATAGACTTGAGTGAAACTGTAACTGCTTCACACTCTTTGAAAACATCAAGTCAGCAATCCCTTTTTAGCTGCCCATGTTCTTAGCCTTTTAAATTAGCACCATGACTGCTATACGGCTGGCATAAAGTAGAAGTACAAATCCAGAATGTAGATAAATATTGCTGTGATTGAGTGGATGCCGCTGCCAAGCAGAGAAGCAGAAGGAGAGTGTCAGATAAGCTAATATTATCAAATACTGAGTTTCACTCTTCACGTTGCAATTTCCCCTCAAAATAAGGTAAAATTATAGATTAAGATTACAAAAATCAGGAAAGCTGAACAGATTTAATGGTGTTTCTGCCTGAAACAGAAGAGTAAAGGCACATCTTATAAATGAAAAAAATATATGGTACTATTCACCTCAAAAGTCTTCTGCCTGAGTTTGTACAACGTGCGAGTGCAACATCATTCTGCAAAAATAAGTGTGTGTAGAGGACAGACACCTGGACAAGCACAGACATATCAGTAAGTGTTTGAAATCCCCAGGGACCACGCTGCTGAGAGAGCTGGCTTCAGTTCTGCTGGTCAAGAAGAACGGACTGGTTGCTCCAGCAGAAACTGGCATCCAGCTGAGGGCAGCTGAGATTACAGCTAATGCAGTATATAATTGCCTTTCATTAAATAACAAAACACCATCCATCTGAGGCATTTCTGAACATGCCAGTCCAATAAGGATTCCAGCACGTTACTTTTTATACGTGCCAGCAGAGCCAGTAGTCCCTAAGGAATGCCAAAAGATTAAACAAGAGCTGCATTCATTCATGGTCATCATGTTCAAACATTAGAAAACTTGCATTCAACATACAGAGTTAACATTTGACCTAAGTGTTTTAAAGAGAAAAAAGAAAAGCCATTTTGAAAAATCATATTGGCAAGACAGATCGCTCTATTTCTTTTGAAGGAAGATGTACTTTGAAATATTCTCAGTCACTCCCAAGAAAAACTTTAACGGGGCTAAAAGGATAAAGGGAGGAGCAGTAAAGGAATTATCCAATCTGCCCAAGCTAAGTAAATAAAGGCTGTCTGGGATATTCACATGCAGAAGATGATCAACAGACACAGCCTAGGGAACCTACAGGAGCTCTACAAAGTCATAGCAATCAGCATATATAAGCTCTGCTCCTTCCTACAGTATAATCACATGAGGAAAAAGGTTGTTTATTTCCTGCAGTACACCTCAGTGATGAGGATACAAACCAGCTGTTTTTCTGCCCCTCATTAGAAAATGTAGATCCTCTCTTTAAAAAAAACCATACAAAATACACAGAAATATTTTTTTTTTGGCCAAATAGAAACTCCTTCTTGATCCCTAAAGATACAGACATTTAAGGTCACAATTCCAAGCTTTTCTGCTTCAGCCAACGCATCCCTCTCCCTTCAATACACAAAAAGCTTTAGTGCACTTTAGCACAGACAGGAAATCTAGCACGTATAAGAAACGGACAGGAAGAAAACCCTTAAATCTTGCAATTTTAAACCAAGAACTAATAATGCTCTGCTCATTTTTCAGTCATTCTACATTCAGTATGAAAATGAAGTTTTGTCAGTACCTGTAGAGTTACACATTCCTTAGACTAAAACACGCTGCTGTCGAGGGAGGGGAGAAAGTTACTTACTCTTCCCCCCACAGTATCTAATTTGCTGTCCTGGTACATGTTGCAGCAGGTGCACACAGACACGCACTTCAGAAAAATCACTCTCTGACATTCTTAGTTTCAGAATTAGATGCATATTTCTGTTCTTTAAACAAAAATTATTCACTAAGCAGTTGGCATAAAGGCACTTCCTCTTTTCTTTCTTCTTCCGACACGTCAATAAAGGTATCACATGTTTTAAAAAAATCTTTCTGCTCAAAGATCCCAAAGCAACCTGTGGACTTCCATAAAACCCTACCCAGCCGGCAAAAGGGTAAGAGAAGGAGTGGGGAGGAAAGAGTCTTCATTTCACAGTCATGTTTTTAATTGTGAACATACCCAGTCACAGACTAAATGTTCTTCCCCATGCTATGGTTTGGAAAGGATATTTTATGGTGTCGACTTTTGTTCGGTTTTATTGATTTTTATGTTTCAAAACGCTGACACGTGAGGAAGCTATAATGAAAGAGGAAGCCAGCTCTTGATTTTAATGCAGCAGGAGCCACATTAACATCTGAGTAACAGCAGCAATTAGGTTGTGCCCCGTGACAGCTGGGGCACAGAAAAGAGAGCACCCAATGGCCTTAGGTAGCAGCACCAGGGAGATAGCGGAAAGCAGGGGGGAGCAGAGCCTCTGAGGGGGATCCCACAGGTTTTAGAGCTGCCCATCAACATGGCAGCAAAACTCTGGCCGAGCCACCCGCGACCGTGAGGGTGACACCCCAGCAGCTCACCTGCAAACCACCTGCTCTGAAAACAACGCCGGCGTAAAACCAAAAATAAAAAGCCAAAGTGAATGATAAGCCAAACGGTTAATCAGTAAAACAGCGGCGTGTAGGTGGGGGATGCTGGGAACTGCAGGTCAGCGTTTACCAAGGGGTTCTCAGCCCCTTTCCCCCCCCCGGAATCACCCACCCAAACCACCACCCAGCTCAGCGCTGCGTCTCCCCACGGAG
>NW_015090783.1:1146414-1146622 GCF_001431845.1 Calidris pugnax | reverse complement strand
CCGAGGCCCCGTTCGGCCCCGTCCAACCGGGGACCGCGCCGGCGGGAGGTTGTGGTGTGGTGGGGGGGGGAAAGAAGCCGTACGAGAGCGGAATGAGCCCGGCAAGCCCGAGCACAGGGCTCGGGAACCAGCCAAACCGGCTGCTGTCACCGCAGGCCGGCGGGGAAGCACCGGCACGTGTGGCGGAGGCCAACAGCTCCCCCGGGGA
>NW_015090783.1:1124317-1146057 GCF_001431845.1 Calidris pugnax | reverse complement strand
GCGGCGGCGGCGCCTCCCCGGCTGGCAGGGGGCGGGGCGGGGCGGGCGGACAACGTCTGCGCCCGGCGGGGCCCGCGGCGGCGTGAGGCGGAGACTGCAGCAGCGGGAACCGCGCCTCCCTCCGCGCCCCTTCCCCGCGGTCTCCCTTCGCCTCCTCTTTTTTTTTTTCCCTTTTTTTCCCCCTTTGTCTCCCCTCCTAATTGCTTTGTTCGCCCCCCGGGGAAAGGGGCTCCCCTCGGTCTGACGCTGCTTTCCCGGGTGGCCCGAAGGGGGGTCCCCGGGGGGAGGCCGGGCACGGCCCCGGTGCGGAGGGTCGCCCCGGTCCCCGCAGCGGGGAGGGGGCCCGAGCAGCGGGGAAGGCGCTGCGGCAGCGGGGCAGGGTGAATGGAGGAGGAGGAGGAGGAGGAAGAGGAGGAGGGGGGAGAGGGTGGGGAGAAGAGACAGGGCGGTGTGAAGCACACAGCTCTTAGTGGGCGAATAACTTCACTGTCTGCTTATCTCCATTTTCCTTTTGTCCCGGTGCCCAGAAATTTATCATTCTGTCTCTTAAAGCCCTGAGCGCTTTAATTGTCATTGTGTTGGTGAAGCAACACATTGGAACCTGGCGCGATCCCACAGCTAAAGTTTAAACAGCTGCGGCAGCGGCTCCAGCACCATCATCAACAATTTAATACCCATTTTCAAGGCTGAGTTCAAACACCTCTGCTTCGCTTCTTTACGTCTCACAAACAGGCAGAGGAGCCCAGCCAGAGCTGGCCCGTAACTGCTGAATTCATCACAAAGCAGACCTCAGTTTTGCAGTCGCGTAGATCATTTGGTTTCTGCATGATGCCATCCGAACAAAAGGGTGATGAAAAAGCAGTTCCATTGCTGGAGACTGATTGCAATTTGTGTTTCATTTTGGCTTCGCTCCCTTGGCGTTAATCCAGCATGGTAAAGCACAAAATGGTGTGACACAGCCCCCCAAATAATAGGTTTCGACTAGATCAGCATTTAGCAATGTTTGTTAGAATTTCATTTCCTAAATGTTAAATAGAATCTCTTGCCATGGCCACTAGGATGTTGGAACAGATACACAAATCCATGCACAGCCACCCTTCTGCCATGGCCACTAGGATGTTGGAACAGATACTCGAATCCATGTACAGCCACCCTTCTCTCTGCAAAATTCAATAAAAGTTTTGCTGAATAAGGACTTCAGGATTTAAATATTAGTTTATGTTTAGAAGCGCAGAACCAGCAAATGATTGCTTGAAACAACAACAAAAAAATAACCCTGCAGCCCCCAGCTATGGAAGTAATCCCTAGCAAAAACAATTGCAATGAGGGTAAAAACCAGAGTCAGACTAACTTTACAGAACACTTGTCCCAAATACCTGCTGGCTTGAGAGCCACAGTTGCGTGCTTCGTGCTTGCTTCTGGTATTGTAAATTTGAGCTTTCTGTCTCAATCTGGTGCTAATATAGAATGTGTTCTCCTCTAAGTGTATAGTTTTTCATCATTTTCCTTCATTAATTTGATTTTTTGTCTCACAGTTAATTTGTTACCACGTAGGCAGATGGCAAGTGTAAGCAGTTCAATGCCCAGCATTCAGCTGATGTATCCAGTACGGAGCACAGCAACTAGTTGGATTACTCTTGGAGACAGGAACTAAGAGTTGTAGCTTTGCACTGTTCTTCTAGACCCTGTAATAAAATGCAAGCAGTAAATGACAATGGTGAAATAACAGTCAAAATACAGTTCAAATGTGTAAATAGCTTTCTTTACTCCCTTGCAAGGCTAAAGCTAAAAATGTCCTAATACTGAAGCAAGAATTGAGCATGACATCGCATAGATCAAAAGCTTCTACTTATAAAGTGAACATGCTGTTGGTTTTTCATGTAATTTCCTAGTGAGCAGATTCCTGGCTTCAAGATCAAAGTAATCTTGTAGTAAACAAGGGAGTTAGTTATCTGTCATTCAACCAGTATCAACCTTCAAACCACCACAAAGTAGCTTTAGAGTAACTGTAACTTAAGCTCATCCCAATTAGAAACGTTTGACAGGTTCTGTGTACCAGGCTACACTTAGGTGGAGTTATACACAGACTGTAGTAACAGTAACATTTACTATGTTCACATCCAGTGTGTAGCAATCATTATAAAAAAAGATGCTGGCACTATAAATCACTCTAAAGGACTAAATCAATTGAAAGCCAGAACATCTTTGATCCCAGCCCTAGTGTCTCTCTCCTCTGGACTGCATGATCACATTAGTCAACATATAATATATAGATATTTTCATAACTCTATGAAAATGGGAACTGCTGAATGCCCCAGGGAAATTCAGGATGCTAACGTAACTACTGGCATCCTGGTCACAGGTATAAGGCCCACGTTAGAATTAAGATTGTTGTCTTGAATAATACAGGAGCACCAGTTGAAAAGGTTTCTGGCCTTTTTCAGGTTATGTGAAGGGTCCAAAATTATTGAAGGTTTCAGAAGAGCTAAAGCATTGTTCTTTAAGAACTGCATTTAAGGATATCCTGACTTAAGAGATCCATTTTTATATTCAGTCTTCCAGCCAAGTATGATGATTTTGAGTATAGGATTTTTTTTCCACTGAATGATCTCTTCAATATGTACATTTGGCAACTCCTATACAGAACTGATGGTCACACCCGCTTCAGAACAAACAAATAATATTGGGTATTTTATTAATCACAGAAGTGCTGCTTCAAAAATCCCAGCACAGAAACTTGCACTATTATTTTCTGTAGTTGTTTCTGGTTTTGCAAGAACAGAACAGGATTCCCCCCTCCCCTTTTAACCAGACTGGTACATATTGCTCATCTATTTACAGTTGTACTGATCCTAAAGAGATGTAGCATCCTGAAGCCTTACACTTACTCTCGCTCTTTCACATTATTTGTTCTACCCAACATGGGTGAAACAGAGTTTAAACAGACTGTATTTAAGGAATCCTTTCTGCCTGCCTGTTTAATCAAGGTAGTTAATTAAACATTAATGTTCATCTTGATTATGAGGGTTTCATTTCACAGATAACTGAGAAACCATAGTCTATTAAAAAGATGGACTATGCAAATCATTCTATCACTTATGTAAATACCAACAAAACCTGAATTCTCACCTACAGAGAAGCAAAGCAGAAGGTTTTCTTCTTCAGAGTCCCGACTTCCTAAAGAAAGGTAAACACATTTTTATTCAGTCATTGGACAACAGCTAAATATATGTTGTAAAAAATCCCATGTCAAATCTTTGTTGCTTGTATTTAACTAAAGTTCAGGAAGTGTCCAATTGTCACAAGCTAATTACCATGTTATTAAATCCATCCTGTTTGTAAGCTTCTCCAAGGATCGGGACCAATTCCTACCTCTGACTCATCCCCTCCCACCCCCCAAAATGTGAGCACGACTCTACAACGAATTCTTAGGAACAACATAAATCTTTGATGGCATTTACTTACCAGAGGCAACACAAAGGTCCTATGGAGTTCCATCACAACTACCAATGCATCAACACTTTAATTGTATTTGAACTTTTTCCTCCTCTTTGGGTTTTGGTTTTTTTCTTTTCCCCAGCTATCCTGCCTTAGAGAGTTTGCAGTAAAAATAATTCTTCTTAGCAGCTAACACATCTTTCAGATGTCTTCTAGAATCTCAGTTATATCCTTTTTTGTGACATTTTCAGCACTGTGAATTAGGTTATAAAAATGTAAGTTAGAAATTCAAATCTTTTTAAGAGAGAACTAGTCACCTGACTGATACCCTGAATATTGTGCACAGATTAGATATTTTTAGATGTACATTTAAAAATATTTTCAATATTTTCAAATACTTTTGCTGTTCCAAATGCTATAAACAAACATGAGCACGATGCCAACAGGAATCTGTGGGAAAATGTGAGTGATGCCTGCTCACACTATACCCACCTCATTACAAATTTTATTACTCATTCATTTTAGTAAGCTCTAATCTAGGTTATTATGCCACACCCATCACCATGGGAATGTGACTTAAAAGTAACAGAAATACTTTGCTATTCGGCTTTTTCTCAGACCTTGCAGTGTGATCTGATTGCAGCTTCAATATACAAACCCAATTTGAATAGTTGCACTTGAGAGATGCAAGAAATTCAGTAATTACAAGCATTTTCAGCGCAGCAACAATATATAGCACTTGAAAGGAAAAGTGAAGTGTAGATAAACAGCTAAGAGATAAAGCTTAATTCATTCCTAACCATGAAAAAACCAGCAGGCACAGCTCCCCATCCCTGACTAACTGTATGTCTTACAGCAGAGGTAAATACAGTAGGAGTTTTACTCATTGGTTCTGCTCAATCTTCTCATACTGACTGCCACCTCCATAGAAAGAAAAATTTAAAAGACAAGATTTAAAAGAACAATTTAAAAGATACCTCCGAGTTCCAAGTATTTTGT
Organism: Calidris pugnax; assembly: GCF_001431845.1. NCBI lineage: Eukaryota > Metazoa > Chordata > Aves > Charadriiformes > Scolopacidae > Calidris > Calidris pugnax. Next base: position 1,141,620 of record NW_015090783.1, on the reverse strand, counting down.
ATGATTACCCTTATTTCAAAACAATTGCTAGAAGTCACAAATAAAAATTATCCAGTTGCTGCTATAGGCTGTCCGATTTTCTGACATCAAATCATATGCATTACAAAAATCTTCTTCTATGGAAAAAGAAGCATTACAGTAACTTTTATAAGTTTTCTTTACAATTTGAAAGGCAAAAGAATAACAAATGGAAGTATTCTATTCTCAGCTATGTTTTGCTTTACCAGGTAAGTAAAGACATTTTTAGGCTACTGAGGGATAAGTTTTTCATTTTAATATAGAGATCATCAGTTACACAGATCATTAGTGAAAAAGGGTTTGGATTTTGGCAGCCTTAGACTTCAAACTAAACATCTACAGATTTTTAAGATGGATAGAATAATGAAAAAAAAAAGGAAGAAGAGTTCTCAATATACAGAATAGGTGGTCTAAGTGTAATACTTCATGCTCTAATTTGTAACAGGCTTTTCTATTCTGAACAATTGGGTGGAAGGGTGATTTATTATGAATTTATTGTAAACATACAGAGTGCTAAAGGGTACTAAGGATATAAGGACGATTTTCATCTTGTGGTGTCTGTAAGCAAGGCAGAAACACACCAGTACTCCTGCAAAGTTTGGGCTCTATGTCCTACTAAAGAGGCAGCGTTTTGTAAGAGCTATTAAAAAAAGATTTTCCAAGGTGTGGAAAGAGAACTGCATGTTTAAAATATGAGCACCTCAACACACCCAAAAGGTGTGTATGCCCGAAATCATTACCTCATGCCCTGCATCACATTATCATCCACACGTGAATGATGCAGCACAATGGCTCGTGCACACTGTCATTACCAGCTTTAACTCCACGGGAGGAGGAGGAACGGAGAAAGTACAAGATCTCTACTTCCCAACAGAGATTTCTTTGTGAAGCGTGCAGAAGCTGGAAGGAACATATTATTTCATTATCCATTCCTATTACAGAAAGTAATACTATTTCTCCTAGAAAAGATGAAAAAGCAAACCCCTTCCAACATTTACCTCGACCAGTACTTTCCAAACCCAACCAGATAACTTCTGCAGCATATACCAGTTCAGTGCTATTTCTCCTAGAAAAGATGAAAAAGCAAAACCCTTCCATTTTAGCACATAGGATGAACATTTACCTTGACCAGTACTTTCCAAACCCAACCAGATACACTGAACTGGTATATGCTGCAGAAGTTTTTTCAGCCTCTTGGAAAACAAGCTGTTCATAGGTAAAGACACTTTGGTTTACTGTGAAGTAAACCTCTGAAGTTTAGAAAAAAAAAAAAAAGGAAATAAAACCAAAAAGCTTTAGCTACAAAAAGGCTGGGGTTCTTTTAAGCATTCCAATGCAGGGTGTACTAATATCACATATTATAAGGATCTTTGGGAAATATGTACTATCTGCAAAGCTGAGAATTTTGAAGAATAAGTTCCATCTCTGGAGTTATCTCTACCAAAACCACCTTTGAACATCCCACCTTCACAAGTCTTTTCTTAGATACTTGAAAATACCTTTGGTTTATCATGTGTCGTGTTTGGCTAGAAAGTCTTTTTTCCTGCATTTATACAAAGACAAACAAATGCTTTGCCAGCTCCAATGACTACTGTGAAGTCAATCTAGTACTCCCTCTGTTGGCAATGCAAATAACATCCAGTCATTCTACCTACGGGTGGAATTGTAAACAATTAAAAGAAGAAGGGAAAAGAGTGCTAGAACAATTAATCAACAGAATTATTATGCATTTAAGCTTTCAGAAGTGAGCAGTTCTTCAGATTATGAAAACTGAATGGTATGGCAAAGTTCTATTTAAGTAGCTAAAATAATTTTAACAGCTTCTTGGTTATGAAACCCTGAACCCAATAGTCACGAACCTTCCTAAAATATTCAACTTCATTCTTCCTCATTTCAATCAGCTTGTTTTTCTAAGTATCTTCAGCAGCTACTTTTCAAAAATCAGTACTTCGATGGTGTAGGACTCCAATTTAAGAAAATCTTTATACAAAAGCTCATTTATTAAACCTCTGTACACAACAATGAACACGTATGTACAGGAAGTTTACATGAAGGACGATGTTACAAAAGATACAGTGGTAATTAAAACTGACCCACATAAATAATTTATAAAAATATTTGAAATGGTGAAGATAATGCTGGTAATCCCTGATTATTTTCATCCAATTGCCCGGATTTTGATGTGGGAAATCTTAATGTTAGACCTTTTTAAAAACATCCTGAATATATTAAACTTATCTACAGGGTAATTAGCAAAATGTATAAAGTATAGATTATTGTACAAAGGACAGATATAAAAAAAATCACCAATCCACCTGAAACTGAAGGACAATATAAATCTTAGCCAAAATAATGAACAGCAAACCACAATCTCCTCTTTTTAGAGTTTCATGTATTGGCATGTAAAACATTGTTAACAAATCAACAGTCCTGTTATTCCTCAGTGGAAGGATGCAATTTGGGAAAAATTCTATATTTTCTGACCGTATCGGTGGTCCTGGTCAATAAGGAAGCCCTGCACTGACTTCAATTCCAAGGAAGAACCAGGTACAGCTGTATTTGTCTAAATTTTCTCCTTCCCACAAAAGGACGAGGAAAGTTATCTGAGTTTGTAAAATTGAAGGAGAGACAAGGAAGCAGGGATTTGGACATAATAAAACAAAGGAAGACCAGTTAAGATGAAGTCTTTTTCTTCTGCTGGTTTCTTGGGGAATTTTTTAACACGCTTCTTATTCGTAGATAAACACCTGTTGATTCTTCCATATTTTCAAATTCAAATGGTGTTATGCCTACAGCAAACTTGCTCATATCAGGAACAAGACTGGAGTTTTTTGCAGATGATTCAGTGCTTGTGACCACTTTATCACCACCCGTATTTTCTCCATCGTTAACCTCATGGTTGGGAGCAGGCATGGTGTTACCCAGCAAGCCTTCAGACTCTGTACTATCAGGATTTTCCTTTAAGTTAAGTAAACTATCTCCTGGATTAGGACTCGTTGTAGAATGTTCATTTTCTGGTATCTGTTCACTGATGTCAGAAAATGTAGTTTCCACTGTAGTCACCTTATCAGATGACCTTACTTCTGCAACAAGATCTACTTCATTCCTAGATGGTGATGATGTAACAGAATTCCCAGTTAAAGGTGTATCAACAGGAATATCAGAGTCACTGTTTGTGCTTTCTGCCTGCTCTAGTGCTGCCCAGATTAATCGCTGCTGTTCCTCTAGCTCTTCCAAGGTCAGAGTATCCTCATCCATGACAGAGTCCACTATTTTTGGCTGAGGAATATCACTGGAAGGATTCGACGGTGGCGTAGTCCTAGGAAGAGGAGGGCGAGTGGGTGTTGAAGGTTGAGGTGGGGTAAGATTTAGTGGTGGTGTTCCTGGTGGTAAAGGAGGAGGAGTTGACATCGACGGATGTCCAGGTGGCAGCGGAGGTTGGAACTGAAAACTGTTGGGAGTTTGAGATCTTTGTGACACTTCCAGATCTAGAAGCAGATTGAAAGACATCTATTAGAATCCGAAATCTGACTAGAACAAGATTCAAAGTGCCAATGCTCTGATAAACTAGCAGACTTGTATCTTCTCATCCTTGCTTTTCAGCTCAGATACAACAAACTTTTTGAAGGTTTTAATATGCACTGAAACGATGTTTGGGGGGATTGTAACTCTGCTAACCATTCAAGAAGGAAAAAAAAAAAGAAAAAGATAAATGTATTGAGAGGAAAATTCTTCCAAACTGAGACACAAAAGGAAAGCCAGAAGTTTCTTCAGCTATTCCAAAATTCAAACAAAAAAAAAAAAAAAAAAGATCAATGTATTGAGAAGAAAATGCTTCCAAACTGAGACACAAAAGGAAAGCCAGAAGTTTCTTCAGCTATTCCAAAATTCAAACAACACTGGTAAGTCCCCCTCCTCATTATTAAGAAGTTGTGAGCTTGCAACTTTCTACATTATTTCATCCTAATATTTAAGGATTTAGAGGTCTTCATAACAGAAGTTTCCTTAGGATATACTTGAAGTAAAGAGTTCAAAGTTTGTACCCTAAGATTCCAATTGCTCTGAGGACACCTGAAACCTCCTGCTTGATGTTGGAAGATATGACAGTCACAACAACAGAGAATGCAACTATATAGTAGGACACCGCTAGCGTATGTTAGCGGTTATATTAATCACCACCATAATGAATACTAACACATTAGTTTCTCTTTATGAACACTGATATTTCAATTCAGAGCAAGTAATTTTGAAAACAAAAACTGAATGTAGGAAAAAAAATTGCAGAATAACTGTACCAGAATCTAGGTCCATGTCAGCTGCTGGTACCTCCAAATTGTCTGCTTTCAGTCGTTTTGAATGATGAGAGCTTGACTGGGGTGCAGCCCTTTTATTGCTAGATTTTGGACTTGGCTGAAGAGAAATCACCCAGGAAAACAAAAGAAATTAGCATTAAATTGTACAAGGTAACAGTTCCAGCTATAAGAACATATTTAAAGCAGTTTCATTTGGTGACCCAGTGTGTAAACTAGACATTGAAGTCGGAGAGATTTAATGCAACTGAACAGAACTGTAATCTTGTTCAGGTTTAAGCGGCAAAAGAAAAGACTGTCTGTAGTCTGCTAGTACAGAATCACAACCAAGTTTCCACCTGGACACCTACATCTTATGAAACCATCACAACACAAGTATTGCACGTTCCTTCCTGGCAGGCCTAGGATTTACTGTTGAATTCCATATAGCACTGCACTTTGGGACAGAGAGCAGAGTACACACTTTCCACCCTTCACTGGAAGTTTTCTGCAGGAGATTACACTGGGCTGGAGTCACATTAGAGAAGACCTGAGAGTGATTCAGGACAGGACTATCACACCTTTCCTCAAGTCACTATTACTGTAAATCATGACTATGGCAAGTAAGCTTCTCACTTATTTGGGAAGTCCGGAACTAAGACTGGTTTTAGGTTGCAAAAGCAACCTTTTCCTCAACTGCTTATAAAATATTGCACGATATCAGGGATCTGCTTATATTAATCACAATAATGGAATTTGTTCTAAAAATGGAGCTCCTTTTTGTTAGAGCAGATAAGCCAAGCATCGGCATTTCACACCTGGTACTTTCAATAAGAAAGTCCATCCCCTTGTGCAAAAAAGAAGATATAAATGAGAGATCATTAGTGGCTACACTAAATACAAGACAGCTTTTTTTCTTTCATAACAACAAGATATATTCACCGCATGAAAATTTGTGAGGTAATTAGCAAAAACATCCTTCTGTTGAGATGGCTGCATGGGGATGGAACCAAATATCTGCCACTCCTACAAGGAAAAAAACAAAAAAGAGAAAACCAATGTTGCATATGGTTGGCGAATAACATGACAGAGAAACACTGAGAGATTAACAAGCCCAGATGAATTCAACTTCTCATCAGAAGCCTCATTTATCAAGGTAAATAGACCTTTAGTAGGGTACTTCTGGCAAGCCAAAGTACTCTCACCTGTGAGCACAAACTTCTGATGCAATACACTATGACTAGGTAGTAGGATAGTAATTTAAAAAATAATAAATCATCACCTTTACAAAATGTCTTGTTAACCATTTCACATCAACTACTCTCCAACATTTGGAACATAACTACAAACTTCCCCTTGAAATAACTGTTCAGACAAAAAAGTCTTACTTTGGAAAACTGTTAATTTTTAGTGAAAATTGAAAAAAACCCTTGAGGACAGAACTTTAGGTAAGAACACTGAATGAAGAAACACATTTGGAGGCCACTAAGTGGGCAAATGTAAAGCTGCAAAAGAAAAGTAGAAATGCTTTTTTTTAATGCACAGGCATTAACATGAGTGCTGAATTTCACTACTAACAGCAGGTCTACATGCTTTTGAAAATACAAGTTCAGCAGCAGTGGCCACAGGAGATCCCTTTGTGTGCTCCAGGCTTAAGAAGGCACTCACTATGTGGGTCTTCTGCTATGACTCGTTTTGTTCTACCTGTGACAAAGCTTCCCAGAGATTGTGCACTGGTCTGATGTAGTTTTCTATAGTTGAAATCATATCTATTAACACCCACAGCCATTTTCATATTCCAACAACATGCAGAAAATTAAGATGCATGGAAGGAACAGGCATTCTTGTGTGAAGTTTTGTGTCTTAATAAACCCCAAAACTATCTTTCTAGGCTACTGTTGGTCTCATAACAGAAATAATCACCACAGAAGCACTGACCCTACCCATATCAGGCAAATGGATGTCATGTCCAACTACCTCAAGAGTCCCCAGTCTCAAAACAGATGCTTAAAAAAACCCCAGCCTGTTAAAAGAAAATTGTCAGATGCAGAATGCTAATCGCTGAACTTGACTAAAAGCAATTAATGTTACTCTGCATGTTGTTTAGAAGGCAGAGGACAGCCACTTACATCTGGGATCCCACTTGGAGTGGATATATTAAAGCCTGGGTAGTTTATCAACTTCGAGACATCGTAAGTGACACGTTTTGGTTGATGAGATGCTTCATCCTCTGTTCCACCATCATCTATAACAAAATGTAATTATTATTGATGCTAATTAAGAATATTACTGAAAAAATCCACAGGATTTAAGAACAGGGTCTTGAGTCTTGGAATATAAGTATTGATGGAAGGCTTTGTAATCCACAAAGGCAGTAAGTGACCAAATCTCTTAGATACATGCATGAAGCTTCCCCAGAAACCTAACTACTCTTGTAATACTGCTCTTTATCTACCATTAAGAGCCTCTTTTGGCAGCAGGATTGTTCTCTGAGATGCAGCATAAATGTCGTTCATTAGTAAAAAGCTGGATACTGCTCTTTATCTACCATTAAGAGCCTCAGAATTTGGCAGCAGGACTGTTCTCTGAGATGCAGCGTAAATGTCATTCATTAGTAAAAAGCTGTTAAATAACTTGACAAGTTGGATTTCAAGAAATGTATTCTTTGCTTGCTGGTGGTCTTCTTACTCTGAATTACTGAACTTCAGATAGTATTAAGGTTTCTTTCATAAAATGTAAAAGCAAAGCTTAGTAAAAAAAGGAAGAGGAAAATTAACAATAGGCTATTGGCCAGTCTTGCACAGTTTCAGAGGAACTCCATGTTCTATTATCAAGGGTTGACTGGAATGAAAACACTGACAAAGAGTCTTAATCTGTGCAATCCAGTCGTTATAAAAGTTGTTTCATTGTCACACGTAGCTAGATGAAAGGAGAGTATTTTTACATGACTTTAGAATAAAGAAAACTTGGTTTAAAACTTTCTCACTCTTCCATGAGGAAGATGAAGGTTTACAAACTCAGTACTTTATTGTCTCCTGAAGAGGGTGCAGCCAGTAAATAGCCTTCATACTGAGAACTGCATTCCCACAGCACGTTCCTTACCTTTCCCATCATAAAGCGCAAGCCCCGAGTGCTCCATTTCAGCCTCCTTGAGCCAGCCTGGAGGATAACCCAGCTGACGCATGCGATATATGAACGGAGGAAGACTCTTATCTGTGACACCAAGGGCATCTTGAAGTTCCCCACTAAGTTAAGAAAACAAACAGAAAACACAATGTCCTCCAGTGAAATCCATAATGGAGTTTTGACAGAAGGAAGTTATGAAGGAAGTTACGAACATTTTGTGGAATTTTAAATTATCAGGTTAAAGTAACTTAGTTTCAGCTCAAATTATGTTGCCTGTCAATCCCAGATATAACAATTTTAGGTGAAAACTAGCTCTGATTGATATTAACGATAACTTTCAATGTTTTAATTTCTCCATACAAGCATACATATGCTTAAAATTTTTACAAGAATTAATTCTACACTGAGAACAACTTACTCAACTTGTTACTTCTGATTCATGGCCTTAACTGTAGCTATTACAACAGGAAGGGTGGAACTTAATGCAACACTAAATTTCCTGCTCATTTCTTTGCAGACTGCTACAGGTATATTATAATTTTTTTAGCATATTTGAGTAAAAAGACACTCAAAGCTCAAAATCTTCAGAATCTTGCATTCATTTTCAGTTGATCAGGAACAAAATATATTTGCAATTTGATTAACCAAAGAGTCAAATTTGTCTCCCTATATTAGGGAAAGTGCCATGGGAAAGGGTAGGACTATTAAGCTAGCAATGAGTTTCCATCTAAAAAATATCTGTGCAACTATTAAACAAAAGTACATTTAGCCAACAAATTTGAACATGATACACCCATTGTTAAGAGTAGCAGATGGACTTATAGAACTCTGGAAAGTAACATCTGGCACTCCAAAGGTAGAAATGGTATTCCAGAAAAGCAGTGCAACAGCTAATGGAAGGAAAAGAGATACCTAATTACTCCTGGTTTAAATTTTCCAAACCTCTCTTCTACTTCTTCTGCATGATAACGCTGCTGAAAATTCTGATTGCTCGCTTCACCACAAGCTTCCAGAAATTCCTTTCTCTTCTCATTTATACGAGCTGCATTTCGTGGCTTTAAAGATAATACAATTGGGAAGTTTAGATTTGGACAATCTACAATTTATGCACTCCTTCACCCAACACAAAACTGTACTCCTTGCCCTCAGCACGCTTAATCGTTTTATCACCCAGTGTGATACAACCGCAGTTGTAATGAAAACTACATAGTAAAAATCAAGAGTATTTGCATCAGAGCTAGCAAAGCTCTAAAACAGGAGGAAAGACTGTTCAAACTGAAAAATGTCCCTCCATAAATTAAAGGAGACATTCAAACAATTACATTACACAATTAATTTCTGTTTTGATTTACTATGTTAGAATTTGTGAGTATGAACAGTATAATCTAATCAACCAAGATGAATAACCACCCTGACCCCAATGCATCTAGTTGTTAATGGTGCAGTTACACTGAAACATTTCTTGGAGAGCAGCTGTCTTTCAAAAACTGATGTAGACTTTACCTTTGGACAGTCTTTCATTTGATGGTCTTCAGAACCACAATTGAAACAATGAGGTTTTGGCCTGCTTAAAAAATGCACAATAAATTAAGCCTGAAAATAATTTTGCAATGTTAAATGCATTTAATTATTTTAAATCTCACTAGATTTTTAGTTTTAGACATAAAAAGAAAAAAAAATGTAAGCATTGCTTGCTGATTTCATATGCTGTCTTCTGCTTCTCTTCAATTGACTACTTAATGTCAACCTTCAAACCAGAGTAACACAGTATTATTTATTTCACAGGCCTAATGAGAACACAAGAAATGAGCGAAACACAGGCACAGCATTGAGGGGGATGGAGAATACATGACAGCACGTGGAGAGGAAGGAAAGAAAAAGAGGAGAACTAAAATTAGAGTAGAAGAGCAGTACTGCCAGGCAGAAATTGAGCTTTTATATCCCATGTAATAAAGATCTATTCCTTTAAGAGGAAATGGAATACTTAGATAGTGCCAATAAATGGAAACAAAACCTACATAACTAAAGCTTACGCTATGTCCAGAGGAAGGAAAGGGAAGAAGTTAAAACAATACTTTTAACCCAAGAGTAAAGATAAGGAGCCCCTCAATTTAATATGCCTGTAGTACATTAATACCTCTATTTCTTTTTTTGTGCTTGTACCATCAGAGGTCTGACCCTTTTAACAACCCTGAGAATCAGTTACCAGTAGGAACAAGGAGAGCATCACTACTTCTTTCCTAAGTCTTGTTTGAACATGTAATGCATATTGTGAAACTGTGCACTGAAAACCTGGAATGGAACTGCATCTGGCTTCAAGTTTAATTTTCCTTGTAAATTCATACCCTGGCAACAAACATTTTCAACATTATAGTGTGTGTGTGTGTGGCAGGGGGAGAAATCCCAATCTCTTAAAAAAATTTAGAGAAAGATTTCTTTTCTCAACATGTTTTTACCAAATTATGATGGCAAGCAGAAGTGGAGACAAAAGCACAACACAAGGATGAGTGTTCAAGGCAACCCCCCACCACGCAAACACTCCAACCTCTTGAAGCCTCTATGAAGATAAAGCACTTCTTCTGCTTCATCTTTACACAGTGTTCCAACACAAAACTTCTGTGGTGATCCAAATATTTTATCACCAACCCACATCATGAACAAAACCTTTCAATCTGCTTTCCATTCAGAGGGTAGTAGTTCTAATCAAACCAGAGTTTAACTCAGCATGACCCTTTTTCTTTGAAATTCCCACTAAAAGCTTGCCTGGTCTTCATTGCATCTGAAATCAGTGACTTCAGGTGCTACAAAGATCACACAAGTGATCTTTGAATCAGCAGGAAAGCTGATTTGCTTTACTTCTTACCTCCCATAAAAGCTATACAATCAACTTTAAGATCAGTGTGTTTTAAAAGCCTACAAAATAAGTCAGACAGGAGCTGTTCTACGAAACAGTAAGAATGATGATAGTTACACCAGCGCAAGGATGACAAAGCAATCACTAAAAAGGCAAGCAACAGAAGAACTGAGCATAAACTTTAGAAAGTTTTGACACATTGATTTTAGGCCCTTCTGAAAAAAGTTGATAAGCAAGAGACACCCACTGACTGTAAAGCTCCGCGCGGCTTTACTTAATTCAAACTCATTGCTCAAGTACGTTGAAGGGTTCAGTACTGGAGAATAACCACAGTGTACATTTGAACTTTTCAGCTCAAAACTATATTTAAGAATAATACAAACCTTTTTGGTTTTACTTGTATTTCTTGTCCATCTAGGGAGAGAATCTGGCTGAAAACTTGCTGGTATCTTTAGATTTCAATAAGGAACTGCTACTGGATGAAGCAAAATTTCAATCTTGTATAAATACCAGTGAAAACCTAAAAGTGCTTTGACTAGAATACTGACTCTTCTGGATTAAGTTACAGATGGATCCTTGATATGAAGTCTGTAGTATAAACTATAAAACTATATATTATTATAAACTATTTGCTAAGATAGCCTTATGTTGTTTCATTTTTTAGTTTTAGACATAAAAAGAAAAAAAAATGTAAGCATTGCTTGCTGATTTCATATGCTGTCTTCTGCTTCTCTTCAATTGACTACTTAATGTCAACCTTCAAACCAGAGTAACACAGTATTATTTATTTCACAGGCCTAATGAGAACACAAGAAATGAGCGAAACACAGGCACAGCATTGAGGGGGATGGAGAATACATGACAGCACGTGGAGAGGAAGGAAAGAAAAAGAGGAGAACTAAAATTAGAGTAGAAGAGCAGTACTGCCAGGCAGAAATTGAGCTTTTATATCCCATGTAATAAAGATCTATTCCTTTAAGAGGAAATGGAATACTTAGATAGTGCCAATAAATGGAAACAAAACCTACATAACTAAAGCTTACGCTATGTCCAGAGGAAGGAAAGGGAAGAAGTTAAAACAATACTTTTAACCCAAGAGTAAAGATAAGGAGCCCCTCAATTTAATATGCCTGTAGTACATTAATACCTCTATTTCTTTTTTTGTGCTTGTACCATCAGAGGTCTGACCCTTTTAACAACCCTGAGAATCAGTTACCAGTAGGAACAAGGAGAGCATCACTACTTCTTTCCTAAGTCTTGTTTGAACATGTAATGCATATTGGAAGGAAAGGGAAGAAGTTAAAACAATACTTTTAACCCAAGAGTAAAGATAAGGAGCCCCTCAATTTAATATGCCTGTAGTACATTAATACCTCTATTTCTTTTTTTGTGCTTGTACCATCAGAGGTCTGACCCTTTTAACAACCCTGAGAATCAGTTACCAGTAGGAACAAGGAGAGCATCACTACTTCTTTGCTAAGTCTTGGTTTGAACATGTAATGAATATCGTGAAACTGTGCACTGAAAACCTGGAATGGAACTGCATCTGGCTTCAAGTTTAATTTTCCTTGTAAATTCATACCCTGGCAACAAACATTTTCAACATTATAGTGTGTGTGTGTGTGGCAGGGGGAGAAATCCCAATCTCTTAAAAAAATTTAGAGAAAGATTTCTTTTCTCAACATGTTTTTACCAAATTATGATGGCAAGCAGAAGTGGAGACAAAAGCACAACACAAGGATGAGTGTTCAAGGCAACCCCCCACCACGCAAACACTCCAACCTCTTGAAGCCTCTATGAAGATAAAGCACTTCTTCTGCTTCATCTTTACACAGTGTTCCAACACAAAACTTCTGTGGTGATCCAAATATTTTATCACCAACCCACATCATGAACAAAACCTTTCAATCTGCTTTCCATTCAGAGGGTAGTAGTTCTAATCAAACCAGAGTTTAACTCAGCATGACCCTTTTTCTTTGAAATTCCCACTAAAAGCTTGCCTGGTCTTCATTGCATCTGAAATCAGTGACTTCAGGTGCTACAAAGATCACACAAGTGATCTTTGAATCAGCAGGAAAGCTGATTTGCTTTACTTCTTACCTCCCATAAAAGCTATACAATCAACTTTAAGATCAGTGTGTTTTAAAAGCCTACAAAATAAGTCAGACAGGAGCTGTTCTACGAAACAGTAAGAATGATGATAGTTACACCAGCGCAAGGATGACAAAGCAATCACTAAAAAGGCAAGCAACAGAAGAACTGAGCATAAACTTTAGAAAGTTTTGACACTGACTTGACTGAAAAAAGTTGATAAGAAACACCCACTGACTGTAAAGCTCCGTGCGGCTTTACTTAATTTAAACTCATTGCTCAAGTACGTTGAAGGGTTCAGTACTGGAGAATAACCACAGTGTACATTTGAACTTTTCAGCTCAAAACTATATTTAAGAATAATACAAACCTTTTTGGTTTTACTTGTATTTCTTGTCCATCTAGGGAGAGAATCTGGCTGAAAACTTGCTGGTATCTTTAGATTTCAATAAGGAACTGCTACTGGATGAAGCAAAATTTCAATCTTGTATAAATACCAGTGAAAACCTAAAAGTGCTTTGACTAGAATACTGACTCTTCTGGATTAAGTTACAGATGGATCCTTGATATGAAGTCTGTAGTATAAACTATAAAACTATATATTATTATAAACTATTTGCTAAGATAGCCTTATGTTGTTTCATTCTACCCCATTTCTATCCAATAACCAATTTTGTTCTTTTATCAGCATTTGCTAGAACTACAATCCTCTTGTTTATAGGTAGAAGTTTCAAGCTAATAATTCTGATATGCTTCACAGCAACCTTATTAATAATATATTTTGGTAGAGTTTCAAAAATATAACTCACTTCTCAAGTAGGTGGAGACTGGTCATACTGTACTACTTGCGTTTGGTTTTGGACTGCAACGTGGCAGCTGCTCTGCCCATTTGTCTAAGAACGTAGGAGAAGACAAGAGGGCCGCAAGCGAGCCAGCATGGGAAGGACTAAGAGGTTCAGGAGAGTTCAGAAGCACAGCAGCTTCCAGAATCTAACAGCTGCTTTTAAAAAGAAAAGCAGATGCCAGATACTAATTGAACTGACACGTTAATTGAGTGCAGTACTTCACTCATTTGGAAGCATGGTACTCGATACACCATTTCACTCAGAAGTAAGTGCATTTTAGGCTAAATGTTGTCAATGGGAGCTCTAGAGAAAGATGCACTAAATACATTTAAAGAACAATACGAAAGTTAAGCTGGCACACATGAAAGTTTAGCCACACTTAACTTGGCTTTTTAGGAGAAATTCCCCCATTAGGCATTTAATTCCTTCATCTAGAGCCTGGGAGATAGTGCAAACATCATTTGGGGAATCATTAAGGATTGATTTAATGCACTATAACAGAGACAGTTTCCCAAATGTAGAATTAGAGCACAGTGCATCCACAGCCAAAGGCAGACAGAACAAACCCCAAGTCAGCCAGCTTAACAATTTGCAATTTTCTTTCAGATACAAATAATTTTTTAACACCAGGAAATGACCTTTATTGCAAGCTTGGTAACTAGATATTGCAGAAATGAACTGTAAAACTGGTTCTTGTCCTGACTTTCTAAGGCAGAAGCAATACTGGAAAACTGGAGAGAGGAGATAACTTGAGAAATTTCTTGTCCAATTTCTTTTTGTCAGGGAGGACTACAATATTAAAAAACACTTTTCCCAACGTTTCCCTCACTCCCACTTTTCAAATGCTGGCTTTAATAAACAGTAAAGAACCAACTTTAAAATGGATGCAAGTTCCATAAATGCTCCAAACTTTATAGAAGACTTTCCCTCTGACTCCCACACTTGAAAAAAACCAAACACTTTACAAGATATTTGAGTTTGCCAAGCCCTTTTCTTCTCCCAAACAGATTTTATAGAGGGAGAATGTTTATTCCTATCTGGAATTCCTAAAGTCACAACATGTATTTATGGGGATACTCATGGGGATAACTCACTCTTCCCAAGCATATGTCTTCTAAAAATTAGTGATCCAATCATATCAAAATATTTATATGTTTTGAGTAAAAAAGCCATTAATTACTTGTTAAAAATTTTCATCTGTAACAACTGATATGGTTTTGATAGAGCCATACTATCTACTGAACAAAGTTTGAGTTCAATTTACCGACTGGCATTCTTTGGATTTGACAAACGGAAAAAACCCCTTTGTTTTAGTAAACAGGATACTTAGGTATTTCCCATCCTTCTGTCAGCTGTGGATTCTCATTTAATATAGGCTGTCCCAGTTTATCGAGACAAAAATTGGTAAAATACAGAACACTTCCTACAACCTGTAGAAAAAAAGTCAGAAAATTGTCAGAAATGTGTCAGTATTTCGGTCAGACTGGTAGCATTTCTATAAATTTACACTGCTTGAAATACTTCCAAGGTTTTTTTCCCCCGCTCTGTAAGAATTTACAAATAATATACGCCCACACCTGTACAAATAATGATTTTTTCCCATTGATGTTGTGAAAACATGCTGAACTTAACTGGGATTATACTTAGAAATGAAATTTAACAAGATCTTATTTTAATGGCAGCATATACTGAATATGTAGAATGAAGAGTCAGACCTACCATTGAGGAGTATATAGTCAAAAACTTACACTAAAAGCTTCTTTAATTTTTTTAACAGAATTCGAGCTTGCTGTTTTACAGTCCTCTTCCAAAAGAACACTGGAAGGCTGATGTGAAAAGTAAAAATGCAAATAATTACTTTAAAATAATAGTAAAAAGAAGAGTTCCTGAATTACTAAAGTATGTAAACAGCACACAACATGGAATACACCTTCTACTCTTTCATGAAACACTACTTAAACAGTAGGGTAGAGATGTCTACATTAGTCACAATGCTTTCCACAGCTCAAAGTAGGAAAAAGCTCATTTCCAATGTTTTCTTTGATGAGAAGTATGCTGCACGAGAACACCTTTTATCTCAAAATCCGAGAGAAAGACGGAGAGAAACGTGCCGTTTCAGCCTTTTATTCAAAGTGATACTAAAAAATGTTAAGTAAAACTCAAAATTCTAAAAGAAGTGAACAAAGTGGAAATTTCCAGATTCTTTTGTTCGTCTATGCTCATATATCTACTCAAAGTTGGGCCAAGTACTACAGAAGAGCATATGTTAAGTTTGTAGCTTTTGGTTTTTTCTTGATTATTAACACCAGCTTAATACTTTGCAAATTTCAATGAGAACAATTTTAAAGAATCATTTGCATGGGCAGAAAAGATGTTTTCTTTGTCCTGGTCCTCTATTTTTGGAACAAATAGTTATACAATATTTGTATGACAGCTACTTGATTTGCAATTAAACAGGAAAAACCACCCAGATTTCAGCAATTCAGTAGTGTAATATTTCAATATTCCCACCATAAAGATGCAAGAGGAGGAGTAACTAATAAAAATTTGAGTTTTAAAGTACCTGAGGCTTAACATTGAAGTGTGTTTTTTCTTGTTCGCCTCTCTTTTGCTCTTCATATTTCTGAACTAAATTAAAAACAAAATCTTCAATTTCTTGATGATACTGCCTGTAAGGGAGTGAAGAAGAGAGATGAAGAAATGAGCAAGATTGAAACATAATCCAGATGTCTTTCTTTTAAGAATTTACCATTTACTACTTCTTAAGTTAGAAAAGGGTCAGTCAGCTTCTCTCCTGTCCTCCTCCCAGCTCCCACCAACATGAAAGCAATCTATTATTAGAGAGCACCCCTGTATTAGTGTGGCAAAAAATCCAATCAGAGGCAGGGAAAATTTACCCTCAACACTCATGAAACTCAAACTACTATTCAGACTCACTCCAAGTTCCTGGAAGTCACACTTCATTTCACTATAAAAACAGATACTGCTTATGAAAGCAACAGACCCCCTGTCATACTGCTCATTAATCTTTCTCCCCATAATGCTTAACAGATTTATGTTATTGAATGAAACATATATCCATTCATTCATCAAACGCTAACATATCAAAAAAAAAATTCCCATTTCCTACCAGGATTGTTTTTTCTTTGAAAGTACTTACTTAGAAATTACATTGTTCATAAATAAAATCTGTAACAGAGGACCATCAAATTTGGAGTTGTCCACTGAAATTCCACTAGAAGAACAGAACAGAGACACAGACAATGGTTACTGTATTTGCTTTACTGTAAATACCCCCCATCTGTCTTATCAGAGCAAAGAGTCTGTAGTCCACAGAGAGGGGGAGAACTGGCCAATACAAGATCTGTTCTTTTAACAAGTTCCTATTCACTTAAACAGAAATCTCTCATCCTCTCTCAAGCAAAGCAGGTTGCCTGCTGTGAGGTGGAAAGAAAACAAAACAGAAGACCACACAGCAGAATTTATCTTCTAACTACAGTAAGCAGTTACAAAATCTTATTTATAAGACCTCACGTTTATTCAACCATTTTAACATACTTGTTCTCATTGCTGAACTTTACAAAAAACTGTCTTCCTAAAGGCCATGTAAGTTCCACAAACACAAGCACACAAATAAAGCTACAGCAATACAAACTAAGTTCTTGATACTCAAGTCTAAAAGACTTTTCAAGAACGATAATGGCATTTTGGAAACCCAGTATCTGAGCAGGGATGACATAGAAAAAAGGTTTCTAAAAGACGTGGCAAAAGACATTGTCAGCTCAGGCAGCTACTACCTCTATTTCAAACATCTACAAGTCATACAAAGTGTTTCAAGTCAGCATTAACATACCTAGGACGAGTCAGAATATTCAGCTTCCTTTTAAGCTCCTGATGTTAATTTACTGTTAAGGAACATTACTTTCTTCAGAAGACACAGACCCACACCTTAATTAATTAAAGGATCAAAATAAACAAGGAAACACCTCACAAGAATTCCACAGAGTAACAAATGGGGTTTCAGACCTTCCTTTTCACTGCACAGAGGATTATTTACAAATCCCCATGTTGCTGAACACA
>NW_015090783.1:1097354-1124307 GCF_001431845.1 Calidris pugnax | reverse complement strand
CCCAAACACAGATGAAAAAGAGGACCAGCAGTGACAATCCCAACAGTTTAACTCATTAAACGCAGTGTGGGCAAATTGTCAGATTTCCAGTTTTTTAAAGTACCTAAAACCCTCACAAAAACCCAACAGTAAGACACACATACTTCCAAATAGAAAATAAACTAGAGAAACCATTTCAGATTCCGCTCTGCTACAGTATTTAATCCAAACCCCCCTTAGGGAACCAGTCGCAATTTAACAGTTTAAAATTATTTCTAGCTATGTTAAAAATGGGTTTTCAAAGTGAATGTGCAGCTATTTATTTTCCCGAGAAAGACAGGGAAAAAGGGAGGCGTTTTAACAGTCACCCCAGCACTCAAGAACTCGGCTACCCCCCTGTGCCAACCGACGCGAAGCTGGCACGGACCTGGACGTTCTGAGGATAAAAGTTTTCAGAGAAAACCTCCTCCTACGTGACGGAAGGAGAAGGCTGGAAAAACCAGCCACGGCAGCGAGAGGCGGGCTCGCAACGGCCCAAGGCGGGGAGTGAATGTGCAGCTATTTATTTTCCCGAGAAAGACAGGGAAAAAGGGAGGCGTTTTAACAGTCACCCCAGCACTCAAGAACTCGGCTGCCCCCGGTGCCAACGGACGCGAAGCTGGCACGGACCTGGACGTTCTGAGGATAAAAGTTTTCAGAGAAAACCTCCTCCTACGTGACGGAAGGAGAAGGCTGGGAAAACCAGCCACGGCAGCGAGAGGCGGGCTCGCAACGGCCCAAGGCGGGTGAGCCGCGGGGGGGAGGCTGCCCCCTCCCCGCCAACCGCGCTTCTCATCGTCCTTCAGGACGGGCCGGAGCCCCCGCTGCCAGCCGGGGACCGGTAAGGCCTTCCCCCGCAGAGGCGGGAAAAGCCAAAAGCCCCTCAAGGCGGAGACGGCCACCGACCCCAGGAAGGCAGGCGCCATGGCTGGCCCGGAAGGGAACGGGCGGCCGCAACGGCGCCCTCCTTCCCCCCGCCCCGCCGCGCCCTCCCCGGAGCAGGCCCGGCCTCTCCCGTCAGGATATTCTCCGCCCGGAGCCGCCGCACCGTCTCCTCACGGTCCTGCAGCCGCGCGTACAGCTCTTGCAGGGCTTTCTCGGGTCCCTCCTCCTCCTCCTCGCAGCTGAGGGGAGGCAGCGGCGGCGGCCTGTCCTCCTCCTCCAGCTGCTCGAAGAGCTGGCGGTCCCCGAAATCCACCTCAGCCGCCATCTTAAGCTGCAGCAGGAAGGGAGGGGCTTGCGAGGGGGGGAGCCGCCGAGGGGGCAAAGGGCGGAGGGAACCGCCGCTCGCAGCGGGAAGCGGAGCCGAAGGACTACAACTCCCAGCATGCCACGGGCGCAGCGGGCAGGGGCAGCGGCCGGCGCGGGGCTACAGGGCGTGCTGGGAGATGGAGTCAGCGGCTGCGCGGGCGGGAACCGCCGTTCTGCGGGGGACAAACGGTCCCAGCACAGGATGGCGACGGCTTCCTGAGGGGCTTGGGCCTCCAGCAGCCGTTTGCAGCATCGCTATTATTTTTTTTTTCCTTTTTGTGATTTTTGTTTTTCCCCCCTTTTCTGAGAAGAGAGCCCATCCAAACTGCATCCCACCCTTGCAAGGACAAAGCTCCTGGCAAGGTGCTGCCTCCCACAGCACCTATTTGTGACTTCTCACCTTTCCCTAACATCTCCTACCTACATTCCTTTAGAGTTTGGCCCAACAGACAACTTAATTAACATAAAATAAGACCTTAGAGAAAAAATGTCTTTATTATTAACCAGGGTTTTTTTTTTTTGCACTGGATTATGTGCCTATTGGCCCAGACCGCTAAATAACATCTACACAATGTTTCTTTCATGTTTCAAGAATTGAAAATAACTGTACAAGGTTAAAGTACAAAAGTACACAAGACAGTGGACACGAAATATCCATGTATGAGTTTATCCCATCTGCTGCTTGGTTTGAAAAGTAGAACTTTTAACTAAAAAATACTGTCCTTCTATAGTTCTGTCAAGTTTAATGGAAGTGGGTATAACCTGATTACAACACTAACACCAGTATCACTGATCTGATATTTACAAAAAAAATTGTATTTTTTCAATAAATTAAAGTCAATGCAACACCCATGCAAGCTAGAATGCTAGCTTTTTGGTGAACAAGGACCCAACATTTGAACAAGAACCTTCCCATAGTCCCAAACTTTTTAAACTGCCTTTTTTTTTTTTTCAAACTGTATCCATTCCTCGCATTGAAGACGTAAACCCCAAACCCATTCCTCTTTGCGTGTGAGTCTGTGATCTTGCCATCTCATACTGTGCATCTAAATTTCTGAAGACCTCTTCTTGTTGTTTCAGCGTTTTGTAACTCTCTTCATCAACAGAACTACAGCCAGCTTCATCCTCACTCTAGAAACAGAAGAAATCAAACATCAGCCATGCAGGAAGGGGTGTTTTCACATAATACAAGTGTCCTAAACATAACAATTTTACTTTGTTTTCAAAAGCTAGTAAGAATTCAAGCATTCTAGGTCTACTGCTGCAACACTCTAGGGTAGCTTTCCTCTCACTATCAAGAAACCTCTACAGGCCTCCATCCAGTTCCTTTTCCTAACTAATTCAAATAGATGTCTACAATTAACTTATCTATGCAAAGAAATATTGTTCATCACATTACAAACCCTGGTTACCGCTACCACCGCTGTTACAGACAGTAACAGCTGCCTTGTTACACAGAAACTTACTGAAATCCAAGAATTTTAATTAAATTCAGGTTTAGATCCTGCTTGTGAACTTTAATGAGAAATACTTAAAGTTCTTAGCTACATCAGGTACTATTAGGTTAACTTAACATTTTTACTGGCTAAGGTACACTTTAAAATAAAAAAAAAAGAAATCATTATCCTACAATTAGTAATAAACTTAATTACACATTCAGAACTCTTTACCTTAATGCCCATCAGTTTTCTGAATTTGACATTTTGGTCCTTGTTTCCAAAATTTAGTTTTTCCCATATTTCTGCAGACTGTGATTTGTCCTGTACAAGTTAAAAAAAAACCAAAACACAAACTGTATCACCTTTTCAGGTAAGTTTCCATTAATAATGCAATACAGTAGCAAGCAAAAAAGCAGGATTAAAAATGAGCCCATTGTCTAGCACTAGCAAAACTGCAAGTAAAAGGGTTCTCTATGGGAAAATAATGACAGAATGCTATGGGGCTGGAAGGGACCTCTGGAGATCATCTAGTCCAACCCCCTGCCAGAGCAGGTTGCACAGGAACATGTCCAGGTGGGTTCTGAATGTCTCCAGAGACGGCGACTCCACCTTCTCTCGGGCAAGCTATTCCAGTGTACCCTCAAAGTAAACAAGTTCCTCCTCATGTTTAGGTGGAACTTCTTATATTCAAGTTTCTGCCCATTTCCTCTTGTCCTTTCCCTGGGCACCCCTGAAAAGACCAACCCCATCCTCCTGACACCCTCCCTTTAAGTACTTATAAGCAATGATCATGGACCGAGCTCTGCAGTGCCTGCGTTCCTACTTGTGTGCCTCTGCCCAGGTGCTGCTTTGGAGATCCCTCAATTGGCAAAGTAACAAAATAAACTTATTCTTTGCATTTCATCTGTGGTTTTATTCCTGTGTCCTGCCTGTGCCAGCTCACACAGTTTCCAAGTCACCTCTGACATTCCTACAGCATCCTCAAGGAAACTCTTTGTGAGGGAAGGCTACTTAACCATAGGTTTCAGAATGGAGGAATATTCTTTATTTGGATAAACTCTGGAAACAGTGTCAGAAACCTTGATTAAAGTGGATTCTGGAAAAATGAATTCACTTATTACAATTAAGCAATATACAGCACAACTCAGGAAAACCTGTTTAGACAGCACTCAGGTTTCTTTTTTTTGCTGGCTATACTTCATTAATTGCAAGAGCATTTATTTGACACAGCATAAAAGTTTGGATGCTTATAACTTTTATTAGTTCTACTTTGGGCTGAGTAATTTTGCTGGAAATTATGTTAATAAGCATCCTTAAACTGTCCGAGTGCAAGATGTTTCCAAACAAGTTTTATGAAAGTAAGAGAGGACAACATTACCCCTTCCTTTTTGCCTTGCCAAAGCATCTTCCGCTTTTTCTCTTGCTCAGCAAATTTCATTGGATTCACTGCTGCTGGGTTATAATAGCTGGGAACAGCTATGCCAGTCTCTGCTAGAGCTTTTGCTTGCAGTGCTGCCATTTGAGCTGCCATTGCTATTTGAGGAGTCACTTGTGTTCCCGATGCCAGAAGAGCAGCAACATTAATAACAGAACCTCCAGTGGCTGCGGCTGCTGAAAAAGAAAGATAACTTGCCATCAGACAGTAAGTTCAGACTTTTTGGGGAAAAAAACCAAAATGAAACCCCCAAAACAAAAACCATCACCCCCTCAAACATTTGTCTTCATCAGAAATAAACTGAAAATGTTCAAATAACAAATACATGATAAAATACATGTTATTTGCAAATTAAGAAACAAGTCCCCAACAGATTTCGTAAACCAGAACTAAAAGTGAAACTGATCTATCTCATGCTTGTAAATAGTCCACAGCTGGTAAATAGCTTTCAAACTCTTGTTTAATGATGCATAAAGGAATGATCCAAAGACCATCATCCACCAGCCTAACATACAACATTTTTTCATGTACTCAGTAAGCGATAATAAATCCCCATCGTTTTTGTTGGGCTTTTATGCTTGTTATTTTTGTTTTGGTTTCTCAAACTTTTCCTAGTTCTAGTTGTGGTTCTTATATATGGATCAAGTTAACCCTTATACAAAGAAAGACAACCTGCACGTCTCTTGGACAGGACTGTAACACTTGGCACATAACAAGCCTACACCATCTCCCACTTGCACTATTTTTTAAGAATTAATATACGTGGACTACCTGCAGCCATCTCCTGTTGCTTCTGTTTTTCAACCATTTCTTTCTCTCTCTGTTCTTGCAGTTTCTTTGCTCTTTCCAGTCTAGAAAAAAAAGTACATGGGAATAAAAATATTTAGACAAGAAAAATCAACAGCAGTAGCTTATTTATGTCACATACCATTAAAATCATAACAATTTCTGACCTTCTGGCTAATGCTTCCTGTGCATCCATAGCTGTATTTCGTCCCCGAAAAGGTGGTGGACTTGGACTCCGGCTGTGACTCCTGCTGAACCTTCGGGGCTTTTCAATTCTTTTCTTCCGCTCTCTGTAACCAAATTTAACAGAGTTGCTAAAACAATGAAGGTATACGTATCTACGTTAACATTACATAAAGTATTTGATCACAACTCTGAAAAATTGCTTAATGATTAATTTGGAGAGCTCTCAAGAACAGCTTTGACAGATATTATACTAGAACAGTGCAACAGTCACACTTGCCTTGTGTGTGAAAATAACGGAAGACCGTTGAGGAGGATTGTAAATATGCTCAAGTGATTTACAGCTGAGGTGTAGAAAAATACACACATCATATTAATCATTGTCTAGTCTTGTGCAGTTGACAAGTAGAATATCTGTGTTTAGATAACAAAGGCCTCTGATAGACTCAAAGGCACCCTATTGAACCTGCTTCAGATTCCTGCCCTTCTGTGGGGAAGCACAGTGGCAAATTGCCCCTGCCCAAATCCCTGATACACAGCCCAAAACAGCAGGTTCAGTAACACTGCCTAGCACAGACCCAACTCCGTGGTGCCTCCATTCCTGCTTGTGTGCCTCTGCCTTCAGAGATCGCCCAGTCCATAAAGTAGCAAGCTAAAATTTACTCTTTGCACTTCATCTGTGGTTTTGTAGTTGAGTTCCCGCGTCCCGCCTGTGCCGGCTCACACGCTTTGTAACAAAACAGAGCTAAAACTGAAGATTCCCAACTGCTGAATGCAACAGAATGTGTCATTCTGGGTATTCATTTATCCTTTTTACTTAGTGCTTAGAACAAATAGATCTACTCTTGAGATTTTCATTCTAAAATTTGAGAAGAAAAAAACATTGTGTAACTTTCAATAAAGTCAACTGCAAGAAACTGTACAATGGGTCAAGTTGCAAGAATCCTTTAAAACTGTAACAGATGTCACAGCATTATAATTATGTTAAAAACAAGCATTTTGAAAAGGCCCAATTTAAAAACTGGAATAATACTCAGGGAAATTACTCTCTCTCCCCTCTCTGTATACTCTTCACTAAATGTGCTTTGGACAACTGCTTGAGGGAGGTTGTCAGGCTAAAAGGAGAGCTGGTTTCAACAGTTGTGATCTGTCTTGGGCTTGCTTTTGAGAAGGACAGTACCGTGCACAGAACTACGAAGCATGCATTATCTGGAGCATGACAGTCTGGGAAGAACCCAGTTAAAATATATTTTTAAGCAAAATGGCAAAATATTCAGTTCAATACTCCTTTAGAAATCTTTTCCCCATCTCCCTCCCAAGTGGAAGTTGCTCTTGTAACATATAAATCTAGTCCCATCTGAGCAACAGCCACTCAAAATACACATATGAAGTACTATTAGCAGTATTTCTCCTTGCCAGGATCACTAATATATCCATTAAAAGAGTTTATCCCTGTTTAAACCTCTGACACTGATGTTTTAAACAAAGAAGTCACAGATACCAGAAGTGTCCAACAAAGCTTAAGTTACACGAGATACCACTCACATTTTCCTCGGATTTGCCATAAACAGTAAGTTGAGAAGCACAAAGATGTTTCTGCAGTTTTACACTTAACTGTTATTATCAACCATGTGAGGTAATAGCTAACTTGTCAACAGCCACTTTAAATGGCATTCAGGTATTCTGTTTCTTCTGTTTGAAACTTGGGCAGCATCTACAGTCGTCATGAAACGTAGACTGAAGTTACAAAAGGAGATCCTTGTTTACATGACAAATCTGGTAGAATATAAAGGAGGCAAGACTTATCTTTTTATAGAAGATGACAAGATGCAGATTCAGGCACTGGAAAGTGACAGATCTGCATTCCTGAGATAAGATGTAATGCATATTTCAAAGATACCTTCATTTTTCCCATGCTGACTATTGTAGTTTGGTCTTGTCTTTGGTCTGATGCTTTATTGCACTGGTAAACATCAAGGAAATAAATATCTGAGCATTTGTATTTAAGTATTTCCACTTGAAACAAGCAGATAGTGTCATGTCTTCCATCTACCATTTAATCAGAGCAACACCACAAAAAAACTGCCAGGAGAGTCTATACACACACAGAACAAACAGATTAATTTAAATGCTAGTGAGGACAGATCAGGTGAAAATGTGAGCTTGAGATTATGCAAAGAACCATAAAGAGAAGGTCAAGATCTACTATTTACAAACGCTTCTGTCATAGCCTGTTAACTGTAACACAAAAAATAATGCATTTCATGAATAAGGGAATTAATTTCACAATTGAGTTTTAACAGGGCATCGTGTTTATCTGGCTTGTGAAGAGTTTTCCTCAAGGCTTGCCCCATAATTCTCTTTCCAAAGGCTTCACCTAAGCCCAGAGCTTGGTGTTCTAGCTACTGAGGATTTATGCCTTACTTATTTTCCTTCTCCTGGATTTGTGAGACAAAAACATTACTTAAAAGAAATGGATTCTTGCTGTATGTCTATCACTATCCAACAAGGTATGTTTCCAGTTGAAAAAATTCCTAAGCTATGACTATCCTTTACATTTTTATCCCACATTTGCTGTTCTGTTTCAGGTCATTTGAGTTGCACTACAGAAGCAAAAAAACCCACAAAACTACTGGGCTGTGAAGTTTTTTTGTTAAAGACAAAACGTTCAAAGTGACTTTTAAAAACAGTAAGTGCACATCACCTATAATAACCAGAAATAATGGGAAACTGAAGCCTTACACATCATGCTGAATGTGGCTCAAATACCATTAAATGCAAGTAACACGTATACCAGTTGAAGACCCAGCTCTACTCACCCCAGCTGAAAGTTTGGTAGAAAGTGCACACCAAAATAAAGTATGACACAAACCACATAATTAACTAGTTCTTCGGAAAGATAAGTCCTCTTAACAGTTTCATAAGTGATGTTGTAGCATTACAAGAGTGTTGCTAGATTCTCACATGTCCCATGATCCACCGTAACGTTGAGCAGTCATAATCAACTTCTATACCCTTTAAATACGCAATTTAAAATACTCTAGTGAAAATATTACTAAATGAACTGGAACACTGGCAACATTTTCTTGGAAGCTTTGGCAGGATGCTAATTTGCATTCAAACTATTTGTTTTACTTTAAACAAACAGGAGTGAAAAAACACAACTGTAGTAGTCATTAAGTCATATTTCAGCTTAGTCATTCTGAAAATTCTACAGGGCATTAAGAATGCAAAGGTGACACATACAATTAGACTCAAAACTCTACACCAAAATACTAAATAATTCATCAGTACTGGAAAACATTAACTTCTATACAGAGACAAAACCCTCAATTCTAGCATACCCCAGGTAAGGCACAGATCTCTGTCAAACAGATCCAGAATAAGCCAATACATGTCTATTGTTTCAAGCTGTGCTTCTAGAATTTAAGGAATAAGTGGAAGCACCCAAGACAGGGAGAAATATTAACATGATAAATATTCTCATGTTGAACTTGACAAAAAGGAGTTGGTAATCACTAGCACAGAGTAATACGTTCAGAGAAGAAATAGTCCACCTGACTCAAAGTTTACCTTCGCACTAACTGTGCTAGTTCAGAGACAAGACAAAATTTTAGATAAAGTCTGTAGAGCTGATCAGGATTAGCTTCTTATCTCTGACAGCCAGTTATTTCTGGTTAAACTTCCCTTTTATGATATATACACAAAGAGATAATACTATTTTTAAAGTAGTGCTTTGCCAGCCACACTACTCTTGTATCAAACACATGAAAGGGTTAGGTGTATCTTATTCTTCATTTTTTCCTGACTTAAATATCATTTAAATATCCTATTTAAAATAGTAAATTCAGTTGTGTATAAGAAACCAAAAAAAGCTTGAACTGCAGTAATCATTACTTCCCAAATTATTAAGTTATTTACTTTCCTTCTATTTTATCAGCCAAAAGTTGTAAATCGGTGGTTTTATAAGATACCACAAAATAACGAGTTAAGCATTTCTAATTGCTACAATGAAATCATGCAATGAAAAGATGAGGATTTAAGACACTTAAGCTGTCTGGGACAAATGTTTCTGTTAGTGTATACAAACAAAATATCCAGTCCTTAACCCACCCTTATCAATACAACTGAGAAAACGCCAAATACATTTAGTCAAGACATTAGCTGGCAAACCCATCAGCCCACCAAAGACCATTCAACCAAAGCACCATTATTAAGCGTATATGGAAGGTAACACTTACCTGCTTCTGCTCCTAGTTCTGCTTTTACTTCTACTTCTATGTCTGTGTCTAGATCTTGATCTAGAACGAGATCTTATACGTCGTTTTCTCTCTCTGCTGCGGGATCGAGATTTTTTCCTATCACGGCTTCTACTACGATGACGTCTGAAACACACGTCCCAAATTCTTACATATATTCTCATATTTAATTTAGCTTCTACTTAAGGACTAACATAGAGGCTCGTCACCACAAGGCAAAATGCATCAGGCAGGGTGGGGAGACTGCAAACTACACACAGAAGATTCATGCCTGGAACAGTTTAAGTTGTATGACTAAGACATGAAATGGGAAAGGAACCAAACACTATCACCAGCCACAACAGACAAGTGAACTATACAGAGTTTATGTAAACAATCATACTCATCAATATAGCTATTTTTAGTTGCTAATGTAAGTGTACATTTCAAAACAAATACACAGCCAAACTCATCTGATGCAAAGCAACCAAACTCTCCTCCTCCCCATGGTACTCCAATACCCAAGGGAAGAGATGTTCAGCATATTAGCTGAAGTTTGTTCCTTGCTACATTTGCTCCTTCAGCTACGAGCAGAGCTGGCTGAAGAGTTCTGCTGGCAGTAACCTGTTTGTCCCAAGCAATTCTCCTACCCTGAGAGTGTGCTAGGTGCCCTACCATTCAAGGATGCTTAGACAGCACCATCTCTGGATAAGTTCTAGATTTAGGAGGTAAAAAGCCTTCACATTGCTACAGTGTATTTTCCTTCCTGTCACTGACAACATGGAATTTTTAATACACTCTGTTCATAGATTTTCTATACTCTGTATATTAATTAGAAACATGAGACAGAACACCTAGATAAAGCCTCACAATTATTATGTACTTTTTCTCAGAACCAATCTGAAGAAGACTAGCAGCAAATGCAATACCCAATGAAGACTGAAACATGAGAGATAAACTGATGCTTTAAACTAAGTTAGTGATAACTCAGCCATACTTCAGAAGTCTACAAGTTACAAACACTGGTTTTGTAAATGCACTTAAAGAATAATCATGTAGAACAACTTACCTTTCACGAGACCTGGATCTTGAATGACTCCTCCCTCTCGATGATTTTCTCTCTTTGCGCTTATGTCTATCCTCACCATTTTCAGATGAATTTAGGCTATCTCTTCCCTTGTCAGAAGAATGTTCTTTGTCATTGTGGTCTTCAGATTTGTGCTTCTTGGAGGACTTCTCTTTGGATTCATGTCTTCTTGCCTGTTTTAAGAAGAAGTTGGTTCTTTCAGGAAAATAGTGCAACAAAGAGAGTTAGTATGGGTATCAGAAGATAAAAAATGATAAGTTTTGATGCAACATTAGTAACCTTAGGAGTGTGACTCAATCACGAGTGATGGCTATTTTACCTAATGCCACCAGCTACCCAAAGTTGCAAATGCACGCTATAATTTTCCCCCCTTTTCCCTCCTCCCCACCTTCTAAAGGATTTCTTAGCATCCATCAAGGTATCCTTAGTGTTTCCACGGTTCGACAGTTATTCTTGTTACAATACTGTATTCTGTCTCCATTCCAAACACATTCCAAACCTATCTTTAAATATCTGTCAATTTATGAATACGTATATATAGATACACACTTACATTTGGAGTGAATATTTAATATTTGCCTAAGCCTGCCATGTAGAAAGTTACTCAAATCCATACAGTTGCAGACATATACTAATTTCTTTTAAAACTAAAACCATTTCCTATCCATCATTACATAATTAATTTTCAGAGCAAAACTCTTTTCATTCAGTAACTTCCAACAGTTTTTAAAAAGTAGTTAAGTTGCATGGTTGACATCTCATTTTTAGTATTTAAAACTAACATGCATCACCCTAAGACCTCCCACAGTAGTTTTAAATTAAAGATATGCTGCTCCACTATACTGCAATTTCTTTCTGCAGTGCCTCTTAAAAAAAGACTCCTTTTTATAGCCGCAATGCCAAAAATACTTAGCAAGGTCAGGCCTGATTTTTGCCAGTGTTTTCCTTAGAGACTAAGTCATGACATCAACACCTTTTCTTAATATATCCAGTTTATTTTGAAATCTTTCTAGCACAGAAGCATAGCCCACTTAAGTGTTATGTTTGAATAATGCTGTTTCAAGTCAATTTAAGCATGATACACTCATTTTAGAATAAAAGCCAATTCTTCAGAGGTTGCTTTTTTTTTGCTTATCTAAATCTGTTAACTATTCATAAAACCTTTCCTATAATCATAACTCTGTCAGAAGAAACAAGTCTGGAGAAGATGCTATAATTATATTATAGTCACTTATCCAAGCCTTGCTAGCTCCTTATTAATATATATTAATTTCTAAAAATATTTTATTATACTTCTTCACGTATACAATAACATTATTTTTCATGATTTCACAGTATTTTATTCTTAACTCCTGGAAAAGTAAGTTGCTACATAAAAAACCCATCTGAAGTTTGAGATGTTACCTGTACGCTACTTTTGAGTATGTATTTACATAAGTTGTTGTTCTGATATACATATTAAAAAGAATTACTGGCATTCAGTATTGAGGCTACAGACAAAGAGCTTAATCTCGCAAATCAATGAAAACAGTAAGTCTACGATGCGACATTATTCCTCATCTGTCCACTCTGTGAAACTTAGAAACTGCTAAATAAATTGTGCAAGATTAGATCCAACAGCATGGCAAAACACTGGACATAATTTTAAGCAAGGACTATTTTTTTTTAAACATTAAAAAGATATTTTTATTGTTTTAAAATCACATCTTCCAGGCACACACTTAGTAATAAACCACCATTATATCCCATAACGGATTTAAGATATTTTTAAGGGAAATATGAGTTTGAATGACTAATAGTTACCTTATCATGAAGTAGGCTTATAATTTTGCTATCTGAGTCTGCAGCGTCTTCAGTTCAGTCTCTTCGCGCATTAGCACGCTGAGTATGATTTATTATAGAAATGTTATCATGTGAGCTAAACAATATATTCAATTTCACAAAAACTCTCTAGATTATTTTTCTTTTCCTCTTTTTTTTTTGCCTCCTCTTTTTCTAAACAGAGCTTCCATTGGAATGGGAGAAGGAGAAGTTCCTGACCCGAGGTTAAAAGTTAAGAAGTCCCTCATCTGACCCAGCCTGCTATTGCCCCACATGGCTGAAGTTTCTTTGATTATTTTGTTTGACACTCCTGGTTTACTCATTTCACCTCTTCTCTGGTATGTAAGCCAGTTATTTTCAAGGTATTATTGATGCTGTCTCTTCTCACTCCCCTGTATATATACACACATATTTATTTATTTCAAAAAAGAGACAGCCCTCTGAAATTTTTGCTGCTACTGTCATGTTTCCAGCTAACTCAGCTTGTTTGTCAAGCTGTGACAGTCTTTATAATTAAAGGATGCAATAAACAGAGCTCAGTCAGGTGGGGAATTATTTGTCATATACTTAAGTAGATGGATATGCATCACTGAAAGTCCTGAACATTAGCCAGGAATAAAGCCACCCAAGGCTTTTGGTTAATGGAAGCTCTGTGAAAGTCATCAAGAATACCATTCTAGTTCTCCACATGAATTCTTTCTTTTTGGCTGTTTCCACAAAAAAAAAAAAAAAAAAGAAATTAAGTTACTAGTTTCTGAAAACAGTTTTCTATAAAACTATTACCTTGTCAACATGATGGCTGCAATCATGCTTCACTATGAAAGGATCTCCATATCCATTTTTAAGCTTAAAGTTTCCAATTTCTTGTACTTACCATAAAGTCATTTACATAGGTTTACACATATGTGCATTACTACAAGATACTTTTTAAGATGTACTGTACAATTACCTAAACGCTACAAAGTATTAATTACCTCTTTGCTTCTGCTCCGGCTTCTGTGTTTTCTTCCTTCAGCATCTGGAGAAGAAAACATTTATTGTTATTTTCCAAGTTAAAGAGGAGATCAGCTGGCTATAATCTTTCTAGTTCCATTCAGTTGTTCCACCCCCCTCCAAGTCAAGAATAGAGATTTAGAAAACAAAAGAACTATTGGAATATCTGCTGCACAAAGCAAACTCTAGCTGTTACTCCCAATTCTTCCTTTGCATTTATTTAACCTCTGACAGTGAAAAACTACCCCATGTCATACTCCAGTCACATTCTTTAGCGAGGTAACCTTATTTTTGTTACAACCACACAGAAGTATCCCAGTCTAAGCATATGTAATTAAAATTAAGACAAAGTAATTTTGTTTTCATGGGGTTGTCCACCCTCTGTGTCCCCCACCCCCTGAACACTGACAAAACCTTTTTCCTTACCACTTCTATCCTTAAAATTGAATATATATGTTTCAATATAACATATCTAAGGTACAAAACCAAAATTAGTAGGTTCATTTTATCCCAATCCTAACAAGTTACTAAAACCAAGTCTATATATTTTTTTTTTTCCAAAACAGCTTTAAAGAGATATCTTATATGAAGACCATACCTGACTTCCGTCTTCTTTCCCTTGACCGTGAGCGTGATCTTGAATAATGATGCTTTGATGTTCTGGGAGAACTAGAGGCATCTGACTGTTCCTTTTTCTTCTCTCTCTCTGGAGAAGACTTTTCTGGGGCTACTCCATCTCGTTCTGTATCACTACCCTACACATGAAGACAGAATGTGTAATAAACAAAAACTTAGGTCTGAAGACCAAGAAAAACTATTTACTTAGTACTTCCTATGAAGACACACTTAAAATTATTTTCTGTGAAGACAATCTCGTGAGTAGCCATCCCATTATTAGTTAGGCAATAGCTTGTTAGACTTGCAGTGAACCGTGCAACTGTATACAGATTGATTTTTCAAGACTAATAGAGAGAACTAATATATAGAAGTGTTTTGCCCTCCCAAAACATTAGACTGCACTCTACTTTTTCCATACACTTTTGAGAATAAACTCTGACCCACGGTTTTCCCTAAATGGTGTTGTTTATAGATTAATTACCTCTGAACTCTTAAATGACTAAGACTACTTAACATCAATACCGTAACAATAGATATGTCACCTCACAAGTCAGGGCACTACCGAGGCATAGCAAAAAATCCTCACAGCATTTTGAAGTATGGAATGAACTTTGAAGAGAAATGAAGTATATTGTATCAGGATTAGACAGTTAACTTATTTAAAAGCAAAAATCTCAAACAGTATCTCTGGGGAAAAGTGTGTATTTGCATGAGAATACATACAGGTCACACCCACCTGTCCCAACAATTTTTGTACCTTTTCCTTAGATGACAAAACCTAATTCACTGGTCTCTCTTGTTCTGATCACGCAAATGGCAGCCATAATCAAACCTGAATGTTGTGTTGGCTGCAGATTTCACTAAGGACACAATTTGGCCTAGAAATGCTACTCATGAAGATAACTGAGCATAGAAGAGGACTCAAACTTGCGTGTTTTTCTACCAGTTGCAGTTCTATTTGCAAACTGAACATGACACACGAAAACATTTCAAATGCTGATTTACTTTAAAAACAAAGCAATTTGCTTTTCTTAAACCACAATAGATATTACAGACATTCATGAATATATTGTGTATTAACGGCAGAGTCTCTTCTTAACATGTTACAGGTAAATCTCTGGATTTATATTTCAGCTACTACACTTTAGTCTGCCCAGTTCTTTATTAATGTGCATCTGTACAAAAATGCATCTATAGTAAAATATCTTTATGAGATAAAGCAGCTGTTCATGTCTCCATTTGCGTGGTATACTGATACCTAGTTCAAAACACACCAACCAGAACATTGGATAAGAGCACTGACCACTTAACACTGCATCTGCAACAGAGCTTTAACTACAGTTTCAGGGACACTTCTGAATACTATTGATACACCGCCCACCAGCCTGAAAACTTTAGAACTCTAGATAAAGATAACCCTAGATAAGCTGGCTCCCCTGTTTGTGATCTTCATCATGGCAATCCTTGGCGTTCCACATCTATCATCTGCTTATCTACACGTCCTCCCCTTTTACATAGTCCCTCCTCTTTTCATCTAAGGTTTCCAAAAGACTCAGCTACAAGAAGTTTCAAAGGAATTTTGAGATTTCTATAAATTTACATTTTGATCTTACTTGATAAGGAGAATACCAGCTAACACTCTAAATTAACAGAGTTTTTAAACATAGGACCCAACTGAAATTGAGCCTACTGCCACATTTTCCAAGGCCACCAGTCTCATTATTTATACACACTGCTGCTCATTAAAGCCCTTGTGCACTGCACCTTAGAGAAATCTCTCAGCTCTGTAAAAAAACAGACAATAACAAAAGGATGACAGACTTCAATGAGACTATTCTCAGTTCTTACAAGGATATGTGGATCCGCCACAGGCTCACGGTTTCACTGAGCAAGCCCCCTCACCTTAGAGGAACCTCAACAATAGGCCTATAATCTAGATGCAAAACTACAAGTCCACAATTCTTCAAATCCTTTTAAGAAAAAAATACCTTACTCTTAACAGGTTAAATCACAGAAAAAATAAAGAGACTAATTTTCTCCAAAAGTTTACGATCCTCTCATTCTGTTTCACCACTGATTAAACTTTTATGACAAGAAATTAAATACCAGATTGAACACCACAAAGTTCTTAATGTCAACTTTTCAGAGTTCCATCACTTTAGAGTCCAGTTTGCTTGGGTTTGGTTTTGGGGTTTTGTTGCAGTCAAGACCATTTAGTAACTTTTGGAAAAAGTGAACTACATCAGGTTTGACTACCTCTCTTATTGGTTCTTCAATTCAATTATGGGACAAACACCTTTATAGGTTAGCAGGCCACACAAACACCTTTATATATTATCAGGCCACACAATTTTTGAAGGAGAATAAAGCTACGTTCCTAGACCGTGTATGAGCAGAAAACATAGAGGTAACTACAGCACGAGTGCTTCCTACCGATATTAAACATAAAACCGGGAGGATTGAGACAAATAATTAATCACTGAATACCAGAAGACGCTGAAAACAGCAAGCCTGTGACCAGCACAGAGTAAAATAATAGGACTAGGAAAGCCACATGAATGAAAACTGAGCATAGCCCAACCACCAAACCGATCCCCTCCCTCCTCTCCTCCCAGGAACCTGCGCCCCACAGTCCCTCTGAGAAACGCCCGTTCCTATAGTCACAATACTTCTCTCCCCGGCCAGAAAATAATAGCGCCTCGGCCACAAGGCCTCTACGCTTCTCTCCAAGCCCAGAGAAATGAAACAGAAACTTCTGGAAACACGGAGAGAAGTAATGGGTGAAAAGCGGCCACCCCCTCCCCGAGGCCCATCATGGCGCCTGCAAGCGAAGGAGCGGCGGGCGCCATTTTGTCTCTCCGCACTCACGGCTTCCCGACCCAGCCCTCCCCGTCTCACACCCTCTTCCCTCCCGGCCCCGTGGCAGCCCCCTTCCCAATGCGGTTCCCTCCAAGAATCCCGACGGCGAACACCGCTTACCGCCATGATCGAGCGCCGGGGACGCCGCTCCCCCGCTCAACAACGCCTCACAAGCGGCTCCACCGCCCTCAGCAACAGCCGCGCTCGCGATCCGCGGCGACGCGCCCCGCCCTCCTCTCTCCCTTCAGGCGCCCGGATGTAACCGCGGGGAGGAGGGAGGCGGCGGGGAGCGAACGAGGGAGGGGGGCGCGGTGCATTCTGGGGGCGGGGGACGGTCAGGCTGCGTCTTCGCGTTTGGAGGAATTTTGACCCCCACTGCGCCCCGTAGCGTCGGGCAGGATTCCCGCCAATTTGAAAGGCTGAGGCAGCTGAGGGAAGGCGGTCGCCGCCTGTCACCGGTATCCCGGGCGGCGGTGAGGAGATGGGGGGAGGGCGGGGAAAGATCGCGGTCTCTGTGGGCAGGGGTGGTCGCTGCGCGATGGAGACGGCTCCATGGCACTGGGTTTCCTTCAGCCTCGGGCGCGAAACCCGTCCTGGCCAAGCTGCGTCCGGTCGGGCCCGCTGGGGACGTCAGCTGGGAGCCACACTGCTCTCCAGACTTAACTTTGTCTTTTTCTAAACATGCAATTTGCATTTAGGGGGCTCACTGTGCTACCTTTCCTCCAAGACAGAGAATCAAGGTAGAAGAATAAAATCAATAGTTCGTGTGTGGCCATATAACTTTTTTAAACCTTTCTGCTTTACAGCATATTCCTTAAATGTTTATCATAGGTAAACATGTGGAATGATATTGAACTTCTTACAAATGATGACACGGCGACTGAGCAGCTCCCTGTTGGTTTTGGACACGAATGTGGAACTGCCTTGTACCAAGTGGATAAGCTACTTCAAATCACATCCTCAGAAAAGGTAGAATTCATCAATGCTGTGGTGTTCTTTTTTCTTAATAATTGCCAGAGCTTCTTTGTAATATTTTCTACAGTGTTTCAGTTATTATATTTAACACTGGTTTTGTTCATAGGTCTCCGTTAATCCACAATTGCACGCGTGCAGCTCAAGGGATGGCAGCATCATTGTTGTTGACAGATCAGTGGCACTTTTTGACAGCACCAGGCAGTCTCTTCAGATGCATATTCAATTTGGTAAGTTCATGCCTTTGGAATTCCACTGGCAGTTAAAAGTGACTTTTAAAATATGTATGTTAGGTTTGTATGGGGAAATCAAGTCTCTTGCATATCTAACTGGCCTGTAAAATAAAGCATCATAATGAATACCTAAGTAATAAGAAGTAATTGCTCATCCTGTATACAAGTAACTAAGTATTTCTGTACAAATTAATTAGAATGCTTGCTAGCTTTTCACTGAAATAGGAATAATGGACACCAGAATCACTCACTGTATGTCCTTTCCTGTACTTTGTTTAATCAACATAAATAATTTTGAAGAAATTTGGGACACCATACTGTCCAATTCTTGTCTTTCAAATATGAATGTCTATTAATAAAAAACAAATCTTAATATTTGACATTTTGCCATGGAACTTTTCAGATACTAACGTGGATGTAGTTGGAATGTGTCAAGAAAAACAGTTTCTTGTGGTTGGTGAGAGAAGTGGCAATTTCCATCTTATTCACATACCATCAAAACAAACCTTGCTGACTAAGGTACAGTAATTTTTCTATTCTAATTTTGCTGAGGACCTTTTGTTCTCAGCATTTCTTGAGTTTCTTTTATTCTTTCTTTCAAATATCAAAATCATTCTTGTGTTTTGAGCACATCTTCTGGTTTCAATAGGCAAACAGATTTAAGGGACACTTTTGTCCCATAAGTAACAAGCAAGGAAAAAAAATTTAGGAATGGCACGTATAAACAAGAACCAGTTCTTCATAAAAGAAAAAAAATTGAAAGTTTGAACTGATGATCCGTATTTCCAATATATTTTTTTTTTAAGTACAGAATAATAGTCTAATAGTCTTTATGTTCATTCTATTTTAGACTCTTGTTGAAAAATCTTCAAGTGAAAAGACTTACTTAAATCTCTTTATTGAAAAAGATAATGCTGATGCAGGTAAGAATTTGATTTTTTTTCCCCCCCTTTTCTCAGTTTTTATTTATTTTATTCTCCTTTAATATCTCTCCAGGAAAGAGAATACAAAATAAGCAATCAGACACAGCTTTACTTTGCATTGTACACATTAAATGCATGTTTCTTAATGCTTTCCTGTAAAGATATTTAGCTCTCGTTGATTATTTTACGAATGTTACAGAAAACATTCAGAACTCAATACCTCTTTTTAGACTGTGCTAAAGATATGAAAATGCTCATAAAGGAAGGATTTTTTCTCTCCTTCTATCAGACTTCAGATTTTAGTAGCTCCTGTTCTTCTATAAGCTCCCAGTCTTGTTCTGTCACAATATAATGTATTTAAGTGTAGTTTTGCCATGAAAACAGAATTTGCAGTCTGATAGATACATACAAAAATCATAATTTCCAACAAAACTCTAAGATGTACAAACTTACTCTACTCTTCATTGAAGGTGACAAAATTTTTGTTTAAAAATTATCTGATATATTGGTGAGATTATTTTTTTTGTCAGTTATTTCACTGTCCTATTTATAAATAAGTAGTCTCTTGACTTATTCTTGAATACTTAAATTTGAAATATTTGTATTGGACTTTTTAGGTGTTTATCACATGTTCATTCTCACAAGCAATGGATTCTTCTGCATTATGTGTCTCCCACTTGCTAAAACACAGGAAGGTAGGATGATCTACTTCCTTTTGAACAGGAAGGGCTGTGTTAAAACTTTTCCATGCATCTTTCTAATAGGAATAAGATACTGAGTTGGGATTTTCTATGTAAAAACATCTACTTTTAAAGGGAAACGTATATAGAACTAGTTCTGTAATACAATTATTTTTGTATTCTTCCAGTAATTACTTTATCTAATGTTTCTCTGAGTCACCACTTTAGAGAGAGTACTCAATATTATGGAAGCAAGATTTTAAGCCATAATCAGTCTTAGCTGTACTCGAGAATATGGGAAATAATTTAATTTTTTAATGCTGAGTTATTAGTTAATTTTCCGTAACTCAATACTGTGATTAACAAATAGATCCTGTCAAAGATTCTGGCTAAATTCTTTTTTGTCATAGTCAGATTAGGATTAAACTATCCTGTATGATGCTTTGTGGCTTTTTTATAACTTCGAAAAAGTTTTCTTAACACTGATTTATTTTTTTCTTTTTTAATGTAGCAATTGACAAGATGGATCTGATTACAGCAAATAAAGTAAGAAATAACTACTAACTTGTATGGATCTGATTACAGCAAATAAAGTAAGAAATACCTACTAACTTGTAATGTATATGTTAAGTGCAAAGTTGTAACAGAACTTTTCTCTGTACGTTTCATTAACTACTTCCCAGTTTATTATTATGTCTCATAACTGTCTTTATGACTTTTTCTGTACATGGACAAGTGAGCAGTTCAAGGTTTTATCCACTGATTGTATAAACAACTTTTTTTCTTCCCCTTTTATTTGCTTTCCCTTCATCTTCCACCCCACAAGTTACAAGGACAGATAAAGACAGCTTTCATTTCCACGGAAGAGTATCACAGTCTTGGCTGTCAGAATTTTGTGATAAGTAACTCACTGAAAAACATCTATTTGATAATTGGGGTAAGTACTAAAAATGTGTTTATAACAGTTCTTATGTGATCAGTGATGGCGTTTTTCGATCTGCAACAATTTATCTTTAGCTGGTTGAAAAAAAAAAATATAATAAACCTTTTGCACTAAGACTTTTTGTCTTTCATTTCCTTCACTGTAAATGCAAAGGCTATCAGCTGTGCAGGCTGTCTGCAGTTTCTCTCATGAGGAAATAACTGTTGTGATTTCAGAACTTGGTCTGTTGTGGTAGATGAGGGAAAAATATTTTCACCCTGGTTGCATGACCTAAGCACATCACTGTGGTTCCTACCCTATTTATAGCCTCGTCCTTGAGCTCAGAGACAAAGCCAAAGTTGGCAAGAGTCTTCCAATCAGGTTCACGTACAACAAAGGCTTACCAAAGTAACAGTCAAGGTCCCAACTGAACAAAACCCTTAAGCATGAATTGAGTAGAGGGACTAATACAAAAATAAAAACATAGATCTATTTTAAAATGTTATTTTGCACTAGAAACAAGTTTTCTGAGGTCATTGACTGAAACCTGTTGAATTCAATGGAATTTTTCTTGGTAGGTTCAGTGTACGTTTCATTCAGGTTTTATGTTCTATGAGAATGGAAGTGAATGTTTTGAAATACGGCTTGTTTTTAAAAATCTCAAAAATGTTTGGGGATGCTGACTGTAACTGTTACTGTAGTAAAGGCCAGTCTTGAAAGGAAAAAGGCTAAATTTAAAACAAATAAATACATTTATTTTTGTGAATGTCAACATTCACTGGGAATCAAGTTTTAGTTAGTTTTGCAGATTTCCAAGTGTTTTTATAAGTTAAAGATCAATAGAAGAAGCACAACTGTCAGTGGCCAAATTTCTAATGTATAACCTCATTTTATTTTGCCTTTACTAATAGGGTAAAGGCGATTACGTACTCTCCAAATGGGACATAGACACTACCAATAATCTGATGTCTCTTCGAAGTTTTGCTGATTCAAGTCTGATTGAAGGTAAAAAAGAGGGGTTTTTTTCTTTTTCTAGACAAGTGTAGAATTTATATTTAATTGCAGAAAATACTTAAGACTTTTTCAGTTATTTCATTGTTTTTAGTAAACACACACATACCAAATGGAACACTGCTTGTAAAGGTACAGCCAAAATGTATGCTTCAAAATCGTTGAGTTTAACTTAGATACATAAATCACAATTCTGTTTAAGCTAAACTTTCACAGACCTAGAAAGTTCCACAAAGTTAAACATTTATAGGTTTCCAATGCTTAATTGTCCATTTTAATACATTTTTGCTTCAAATACATTTCTCAAGAAAAATAGTAAGTTTTTGTGACTGGATATTTTTTAGGTGCAGCAAAACTTCAAGTTCTTGACAATCTGCTCTTTGTTTTAGATACAGAGGTATGTACAATGATTTGGCTTAGTCTTCATTCTGCAATGTTCTTGAGCCACCTTATGAAAATATTTTTAAAGTAATAGCTTTAAAATTTGTTTCTATAAAATAAAGATGCCTGTATTTACAAAGGATATTGATCTTACTGTGTTGGGTTTTTTTTAATTTATTTTACTCCTAGTCATTATTTAAGCTATGGAATGTGTTAATATTCTGCTCAACAAAGAAAATACCTTCTATGAAGAAAATACAAAATCCATCTGATTTGTTTTTTTTTAAATCTAGAATATCTTAAGCATTTGGGATGTTTATTCTCTTACTCTAATTTGGGTTTGGCCTCTAATACGTGTTGAAGAATTTCTTCTAAGTACAGAATCAGATTCTTCTTCAGTCATATCGTAAGTAAAGCATTACAGCACCAATTCTGAAAAATGAAAAGTTGCCTGTTGTTAACAGCAAATGTGCCACAAACACTTATTTTCTGTGGTAGTGAAATTTTAGAAATCTTTGTTGAAATCCTTCTAGTCAGCAGGGCAAAATAATTGGACTGTAAGTGTCCTTAGGTCTGCATTGAAGAAAAGAAAGACTTGGCACTTTCTGCTTTTTCTTGCTTTATCTGTTTTTCTGCTAAGGAATCTTGCATGCGACCTGTATCACTTAGGAAATTCTTGTCTAAAATAAGGTGTATAATATGGCTTACAAGCCTGATGTTATAAAAAAGCTAGTCTGGCTTTCAGATTGATAAATAGTAAGATCTTCATTATGCAGAAGGAGAAGCCAAAATCTGAAGAGGTATATGTTAGTTAAAATGCAGAAGAAATTAATGGCACTTAATATTAGAGGACAAGACACTTGGGTCTTTCCATTGCTCTGTGTCAGTTTAAAAAAAAAAAAATCAGATCCATCTGAAAAGCTTAAAAATGACAGAAGTTAAACGTGTGTCCTCTACATGCTAAAACACTGTTATTTTTGGGTGCACTATAGGGTTTTAAAATGTACCCGTTTCCATGGAAAACTAAATTTTCTAAAAACCATGAGCAAGAATATGTCACAGTTTCAACATACGATTTATACAGTATATTTTGCTTTCTCTTTTTTCTCTTTCTTGTTCTGTAGGCAAGGGCTTGCCAACGTTAAACTCATAGTCATGACAACACCAGATAACAAACAGGTATAATCTATTTATCTGTGTTCTGTTCCTCAATTTTTATGCAGTCAATCACAGAAAAAGGGGAGAGGGGAGAAAAATAGATGGCTAAATATTTGGAGCAGCCAGAATTCTCAGGACCTCAAAGTCAAGCGAGTGAAGGACTATTGCAATGTCTTAAGGTGGTGACCAGGGCAAGCTGCCCTGCTGTTTGGGCTTTTATGTATTTTTGGGGGTTGGTTTGTTTCCTTTTATAATGGTAGGAAGATAGAGGAGAGCAGCAAAATTACTTTTGTGTTACATACCTTTACAGATTTCTTCAGAGCAGTATCTAGTCCGTGTACAGTCAGTATCTACCTCCATGTACAATCAGTGGAATTAACTGGAACAGAATGCCAGGATTATATTATTATACCATTTTTTAAATGAAAACTGTCTAATTATATATAATATATACAACATCTAGGCAACATCTTTAGGCAACATCTAAAACCTCATTAAATTGTCTCAAATTGTAGAGATCTGCTTTTTCATAACAGCTTATAAAAACAGTGGCTTCTGTCTAACTCCATAAGACTCCTGAAATGCTATGGCACACAACGATCTGTCACCAGTGTATGAGAAAAAAAATATCTGATTGGTTTGTTTGTTCCTCCCCCCCTTTTTTTT
This sequence comes from Calidris pugnax, assembly GCF_001431845.1. NCBI lineage: Eukaryota > Metazoa > Chordata > Aves > Charadriiformes > Scolopacidae > Calidris > Calidris pugnax. The sequence continues at coordinate 1,100,633 of NW_015090783.1, read as the reverse complement.
TATAGATGAGAAGTCTAATGGTTTTTGCATTGCCCACTATGGAACTGCTCTATTCTTTGGAAATATCTGTTGTTTCTTCACTTGTCCAAAGTGGGATTGGCACGGTATGTTTTGATTATTTTTGTTATTGTTATTTGAAGAAATATAAAAGACTAGTGAAGTGGAGTGGGTATGTGGGAGGATAGCATTTTCTTCACTTGTCCAAAGTGGGATTGGCACAGTATGTTTTGATTACTTTTGTTATTGTTATTTGAAGAAATATAGTTGTCTTAATAGGTATAATTATTAAAGAGGGTACTATGTTATTCTTGTTACATTAAAATCAACTTGTGCTAGAAACTTGTAAAGACTTTAACAAAAGAAGGTCAAAAAAGATGGTGAGAACTTCATGAATTAGGAATTACAAAGACTGGTGAAGTGGGTACATGAGAGGATACCACGTCAGAAGTCAGTGGTTATTCCCTGGGATTGTGAAAGTGAATGTCCTAAGCTCTGGATCTGATATGCAATAAAATGCAAAGCTGATGAAATTGCTTACCTTGTGTGAGGCACTTGGAAGAAAAGATTATATATGCAACCACATAGTGGAGAAACTGATGTTTAATATGTCCCTCTTCTTTGATCTGAAATGATCTGGGGTTAAAAAACCCCAACAAACTCACCTGAGAGAAAAGCAGTAGTTTTGTTTCTAGATTAGAAACACTTAATCCATTATGGTTGTGATTTTTTTATGACTGATTTCCCTTATCACCTAATGATTTCTGTTATTGCATGCTACAGGATACAATATACTTCTTGGAAGGAATTCATGAAAAACATCAGAAGTAAGACAATATTTTGTTTCCTACTAGATTAATATTATATAAAAATTGCAGATTGCTTCTGCATACAGTTGTTTCACAGTCAATAAACTCACATAGTTCCCTCTCATTCGCAGACCCTCTGAAGACCCAGTTTCTATTGTTGTGATGAGAAGTTTAACTGAAGCCTTGCCGGAAAATAGGTACTAGTTTCCATGCAACACTATTATATTATTATATTTTTATATCTGTGGTTTGGCACTTCTGTTGAAGTAACATACTTTACTTTATTTCACCCCTAGACTAAGTCGCTTACTTCACAAACACAAATTCACTGAAGCAGAGAATTTCGCTATTCAGTTTGGACTAGATGTTGAGGTAAGTTGTCTGTTATTGATAAATACATTTGGAGATTAATTAGTGTAACTGAACTTATGAGTAAGGGTATTGCCCTATAGTCCAACAGAAAGTATTAAAAATACTACAAATATAGTGGAATGTTACCTTACAAAGCAACTCGCTATACTTGATCGCTGATTCAAAATTATACCACTGCATGGTGAACTATGTTTTTATTTCAAATAACTAACAAACCTTGAGAAGTTGTGCAGAAGTACCTCTTCTGATCTAAGCGCTGCTGGATCAGGAGGAGGGAGCTTTGTCCCTTTAAGTAGCAGGAATGAACGTTGCTAAAAAAAAAAAGAAGAGAATTTTCACATGAATTTGTTAATACATAGTTTGGCTTCATTTACTGATTTATTCAAATAATGCAATTTGAATGTTCTCTCAGCTTTTTTGGTTTGTGGTTTTTTTTTAAAATGAAAACCCCAGGCTTAGCTGGTGAGATACAAAAAGATACCACAATTGTTAGAGACTAATTAGTAATCTATTTCTGTAATTAAATTATTCAATGGACGCACTTTATCTCAAAAACATCCTGAACAGAAGTGCAGAGTTTTCAGTTGAAGATTGTCTGCTTAAAACTTCATTGCATTGAACTGAAAACTGTTTTTCTTTTTTGTTAAACAGCTTGTGTACAAAGTGAAAGCAAACACTATTTTAGAGAAACTGGCTTCAGCTTCTGTTGGGAGTTACAGTCACGACGTCTGGCTGGATCTTGTGAATGAAGCCAAAGAAAATTTGCAAAAAATTCAAGTATGTTTTTATTTCTACCCTCTGTCTCTACTAAAGTAGTTCAAATTATAAAGGAGCTTGGAATTAATGCCAGTTGTTTCCTTATGTAAACAGGATAGCCAGTTTGTTGTGGATTACTGCCTAAATGCTCCATGGCCACTCTATGAAACCACTCACGAAATGTTAAACTACGCTAAAGTCAGAGTAAGGTGTTTTATTTGTTTAAATTGGTTATACTCATCCATTCCTATTACATGTTTGTGTACAACTTGAGAGGGGGGACATCTTCAAACCACTTACAGTCATTCAAAAAGTAAACGCGTTATAAATTCTATGTTACCAAACATGAAGAAGAGGAAAGTGCTTGTTCCAACCTTATTCTTGCTGTTGCTTAAGGGCAAAAAAGACCTTACAGTTTTACTTTCACATCAGAATGTAGGTGTTTAGTTTTGAGTAACAGTCTTTTTAAGTACCTTTGTAAGTATTAATTTCAGGACTAAAAGCTCAAAATATGTCACCTTTTTTCTTTTCACGATTTTAGTCTTTCTTGCCTTATCAAACAGATTCAGAGATACATATTTTCTCTCTGATCCTGTGTACATGTAGAAATCCAATCAGAGTCTAACATTGTAAAATAAAGATGCCACTTTACAGAGGTACTAAGTTTTTGCTTGTGTCTTTATTAAATTTGTAGGACTGTCTGGCATGTTCTGCATGTACTGAGTTGTCAGCCAAACCATTTCATGTATTTGTTTCAGATCTTGAAGAAAGAATATAAAACCATTGCTCCATCATCTGATGAGGCTCCGTTATCTATAACTGAGGTGAGACAAACTTCTAGGCCCCACAGTATCACATGATAAACAATTACAATATAGATTTTTAAAAACTGTACAACTGTTGAACTTCTAAAAAGTCTAAATGAGGCTATATTTTATAGTATGAAAGAGAACCACAGGAATGATGGGTTTCAGAAATAAGCGATTCCTCCAATCATAGAAAGATTAATTTTCAGATGTTTCAGAAATGAAAGACAAGGCTTTCTTAAGTGATTTTAGGTATTTCATTTTGTTTCTTATTCAGTCCTATTGTATACTGGACAGGCCTCATCCACCTTCAAGGAGAATCAGTGTAAAGTGTTTAAATAATTGAAATCTTGGATTAATGCTATATTAAACAAACTTACATATGTAATTAACTGAAATTCTTGAGAAGTCTTTGCTTTCCTCTATTCTTCCTCTTTGAGATGGTTATTCTAACAATATAATATGACTGATAAGCCAGGTATTGACTTTAAATCTCTTGTCTGCATTCAGGTATTGAGAGCTCAGGCAAGGCTTACAAC
>NW_015090783.1:1040306-1084458 GCF_001431845.1 Calidris pugnax | reverse complement strand
TTTTTAGGTGTTTATCACATGTTCATTCTCACAAGCAATGGATTCTTCTGCATTATGTGTCTCCCACTTGCTAAAACACAGGAAGGTAGGATGATCTACTTCCTTTTGAACAGGAAGGGCTGTGTTAAAACTTTTCCATGCATCTTTCTAATAGGAATAAGATACTGAGTTGGGATTTTCTATGTAAAAACATCTACTTTTAAAGGGAAACGTATATAGAACTAGTTCTGTAATACAATTATTTTTGTATTCTTCCAGTAATTACTTTATCTAATGTTTCTCTGAGTCACCACTTTAGAGAGAGTACTCAATATTATGGAAGCAGGATTTTAAGGCATAATCAGCCTTAGCTGTACTCGAGAATATGGGAAATAATTTAATTTTTTAATGCTGAGTTATTAGTTAATTTTCCGTAACTCAATACTGTGATTAACAAATAGATCCTGTCAAAGATTCTGGCTAAATTCTTTTTTGTCATAGTCAGATTAGGATTAAACTATCCTGTATGATGCTTTGTGGCTTTTTTTCAACTTCAAAAAAGTTTTCTTAACACTGATTTATTTTTTTCTTTTTTAATGTAGCAATTGACAAGATGGATCTGATTACAGCAAATAAAGTAAGAAATACCTACTAACTTGTAATGTATATGTTAAGTGCAAAGTTGTAACAGAACTTTTCTCTGTACGTTTCATTAACTACTTCCCAGTTTATTATTATGTCTCATAACTGTCTTTATGACTTTTTCTGTACATGGACAAGTGAGCAGTTCAAGGTTTTATCCACTGATTGTATAAACAACTTTTTTTCTTCCCCTTTTATTTGCTTTCCCTTCATCTTCCACCCCACAAGTTACAAGGACAGATAAAGACAGCTTTCATTTCCACGGAAGAGTATCACAGTCTTGGCTGTCAGAATTTTGTGATAAGTAACTCACTGAAAAACATCTATTTGATAATCGGAGTAAGTACTAAAAATGTGTTTATAACAGTTCTTATGTGATCAGTGATGGCGTTTTTCGATCTGCAACAATTTATCTTTAGCTGGTTGAAAAAAAAAAATATAATAAACCTTTTGCACTAAGACTTTTTGTCTTTCATTTCCTTCACTGTAAATGCAAAGGCTATCAGCTGTGCAGGCTGTCTGCAGTTTCTCTCATGAGGAAATAACTGTTGTGATTTCAGAACTTGGTCTGTTGTGGTAGATGAGGGAAAAATATTTTCACCCTGGTTGCATGACCTAAGCACATCACTGTGGTTCCTACCCTATTTATAGCCTCGTCCTTGAGCTCAGAGACAAAGCCAAAGTTGGCAAGAGTCTTCCAATCAGGTTCACGTACAACAAAGGCTTACCAAAGTAACAGTCAAGGTCCCAACTGAACAAAACCCTTAAGCATGAATTGAGTAGAGGGACTAATACAAAAATAAAAACATAGATCTATTTTAAAATGTTATTTTGCACTAGAAACAAGTTTTCTGAGGTCATTGACTGAAACCTGTTGAATTCAATGGAATTTTTCTTGGTAGGTTCAGTGTACGTTTCATTCAGGTTTTATGTTCTATGAGAATGGAAGTGAATGTTTTGAAATACGGCTTGTTTTTAAAAATCTCAAAAATGTTTGGGGATGCTGACTGTAACTGTTACTGTAGTAAAGGCCAGTCTTGAAAGGAAAAAGGCTAAATTTAAAACAAATAAATACATTTATTTTTGTGAATGTCAACATTCACTGGGAATCAAGTTTTAGTTAGTTTTGCAGATTTCCAAGTGTTTTTATAAGTTAAAGATCAATAGAAGAAGCACAACTGTCAGTGGCCAAATTTCTAATGTATAACCTCATTTTATTTTGCCTTTACTAATAGGGTAAAGGCGATTACGTACTCTCCAAATGGGACATAGACACTACCAATAATCTGATGTCTCTTCGAAGTTTTGCTGATTCAAGTCTGATTGAAGGTAAAAAAGAGGGGTTTTTTTCTTTTTCTAGACAAGTGTAGAATTTATATTTAATTGCAGAAAATACTTAAGACTTTTTCAGTTATTTCATTGTTTTTAGTAAACACACACATACCAAATGGAACACTGCTTGTAAAGGTACAGCCAAAATGTATGCTTCAAAATCGTTGAGTTTAACTTAGATACATAAATCACAATTCTGTTTAAGCTAAACTTTCACAGACCTAGAAAGTTCCACAAAGTTAAACATTTATAGGTTTCCAATGCTTAATTGTCCATTTTAATACATTTTTGCTTCAAATACATTTCTCAAGAAAAATAGTAAGTTTTTGTGACTGGATATTTTTTAGGTGCAGCAAAACTTCAAGTTCTTGACAATCTGCTCTTTGTTTTAGATACAGAGGTATGTACAATGATTTGGCTTAGTCTTCATTCTGCAATGTTCTTGAGCCACCTTATGAAAATATTTTTAAAGTAATAGCTTTAAAATTTGTTTCTATAAAATAAAGATGCCTGTATTTACAAAGGATATTGATCTTACTGTGTTGGGTTTTTTTTAATTTATTTTACTCCTAGTCATTATTTAAGCTATGGAATGTGTTAATATTCTGCTCAACAAAGAAAATACCTTCTATGAAGAAAATACAAAATCCATCTGATTTGTTTTTTTTTAAATCTAGAATATCTTAAGCATTTGGGATGTTTATTCTCTTACTCTAATTTGGGTTTGGCCTCTAATACGTGTTGAAGAATTTCTTCTAAGTACAGAATCAGATTCTTCTTCAGTCATATCGTAAGTAAAGCATTACAGCACCAATTCTGAAAAATGAAAAGTTGCCTGTTGTTAACAGCAAATGTGCCACAAACACTTATTTTCTGTGGTAGTGAAATTTTAGAAATCTTTGTTGAAATCCTTCTAGTCAGCAGGGCAAAATAATTGGACTGTAAGTGTCCTTAGGTCTGCATTGAAGAAAAGAAAGACTTGGCACTTTCTGCTTTTTCTTGCTTTATCTGTTTTTCTGCTAAGGAATCTTGCATGCGACCTGTATCACTTAGGAAATTCTTGTCTAAAATAAGGTGTATAATATGGCTTACAAGCCTGATGTTATAAAAAAGCTAGTCTGGCTTTCAGATTGATAAATAGTAAGATCTTCATTATGCAGAAGGAGAAGCCAAAATCTGAAGAGGTATATGTTAGTTAAAATGCAGAAGAAATTAATGGCACTTAATATTAGAGGACAAGACACTTGGGTCTTTCCATTGCTCTGTGTCAGTTTAAAAAAAAAAAAATCAGATCCATCTGAAAAGCTTAAAAATGACAGAAGTTAAACGTGTGTCCTCTACATGCTAAAACACTGTTATTTTTGGGTGCACTATAGGGTTTTAAAATGTACCCGTTTCCATGGAAAACTAAATTTTCTAAAAACCATGAGCAAGAATATGTCACAGTTTCAACATACGATTTATACAGTATATTTTGCTTTCTCTTTTTTCTCTTTCTTGTTCTGTAGGCAAGGGCTTGCCAACGTTAAACTCATAGTCATGACAACACCAGATAACAAACAGGTATAATCTATTTATCTGTGTTCTGTTCCTCAATTTTTATGCAGTCAATCACAGAAAAAGGGGAGAGGGGAGAAAAATAGATGGCTAAATATTTGGAGCAGCCAGAATTCTCAGGACCTCAAAGTCAAGCGAGTGAAGGACTATTGCAATGTCTTAAGGTGGTGACCAGGGCAAGCTGCCCTGCTGTTTGGGCTTTTATGTATTTTTGGGGGTTGGTTTGTTTCCTTTTATAATGGTAGGAAGATAGAGGAGAGCAGCAAAATTACTTTTGTGTTACATACCTTTACAGATTTCTTCAGAGCAGTATCTAGTCCGTGTACAGTCAGTATCTACCTCCATGTACAATCAGTGGAATTAACTGGAACAGAATGCCAGGATTATATTATTATACCATTTTTTAAATGAAAACTGTCTAATTATATATAATATATACAACATCTAGGCAACATCTTTAGGCAACATCTAAAACCTCATTAAATTGTCTCAAATTGTAGAGATCTGCTTTTTCATAACAGCTTATAAAAACAGTGGCTTCTGTCTAACTCCATAAGACTCCTGAAATGCTATGGCACACAACGATCTGTCACCAGTGTATGAGAAAAAAAATATCTGATTGGTTTGTTTGTTCCTCCCCCCCTTTTTTTTTATAGATGAGAAGTCTAATGGTTTTTGCATTGCCCACTATGGAACTGCTCTATTCTTTGGAAATATCTGTTGTTTCTTCACTTGTCCAAAGTGGGATTGGCACGGTATGTTTTGATTATTTTTGTTATTGTTATTTGAAGAAATATAAAAGACTAGTGAAGTGGAGTGGGTATGTGGGAGGATAGCATGTCAGAAGTCAGTGGTTATTCCCTGGGATTGTGAAAGTGAATGTCCTAAGCTCTGGATCTGATATGCAATAAAATGCAAAGCTGATGAAATTGCTTACCTTGTGTGAGGCACTTGGAAGAAAAGATTATATATGCAACCACATAGTGGAGAAACTGATGTTTAATATGTCCCTCTTCTTTGATCTGAAATGATCTGGGGTTAAAAAAACCCAACAAACTCACCTGAGAGAAAAGCAATATTTTGTTTCTAGATTAGAAACACTTAATTTGTTACAGTTGTGCTTTTTTTATGACTGATTTCCCTTATCACCTAATGATTTCTGTTATTGCATGCTACAGGATACAATATACTTCTTGGAAGGAATTCATGAAAAACATCAGAAGTAAGACAATATTTTGTTTCCTACTAGATTAATATGATATAAAAATTGCAGATTGCTTCTACATGTAGTTGTTTCACAGTCAATAAACTCACATAGTTCCCTCTTGTCCGCAGACCCTCTGATGGCCCAGTTTCTATTGTTGTGATGAGAAGTTTAACTGAAGCCTTGCCAGAAAATAGGTACTAGTTTCCATGCAACACTATTATATTATTATATTTTTATATCTGTGGTTTGGCACTTCTGTTGAAGTAACATACTTTACTTTATTTCACCCCTAGACTAAGTCGCTTACTTCACAAACACAAATTCACTGAAGCAGAGAATTTCGCTATTCAGTTTGGACTAGATGTTGAGGTAAGTTGTCTGTTATTGATAAATACATTTGGAGATTAATTAGTGTAACTGAACTTATGAGTAAGGGTATTGCCCTATAGTCCAACAGAAAGTATTAAAAATACTACAAATATAGTGGAATGTTACCTTACAAAGCAACTCGCTATACTTGATCGCTGATTCAAAATTATACCACTGCATGGTGAACTATGTTTTTATTTCAAATAACTAACAAACCTTGAGAAGTTGTGCAGAAGTACCTCTTCTGATCTAAGCGCTGCTGGATCAGGAGGAGGGAGCTTTGTCCCTTTAAGTAGCAGGAATGAACGTTGCTAAAAAAAAAAAGAAGAGAATTTTCACATGAATTTGTTAATACATAGTTTGGCTTCATTTACTGATTTATTCAAATAATGCAATTTGAATGTTCTCTCAGCTTTTTTGGTTTGTGGTTTTTTTTTAAATGAAAACCCCAGGCTTAGCTGGTGAGATACAAAAAGATACCACAATTGTTAGAGACTAATTAGTAATCTATTTCTGTAATTAAATTATTCAATGGACGCACTTTATCTCAAAAACATCCTGAACAGAAGTGCAGAGTTTTCAGTTGAAGATTGTCTGCTTAAAACTTCATTGCATTGAACTGAAAACTGTTTTTCTTTTTTGTTAAACAGCTTGTGTACAAAGTGAAAGCAAACACTATTTTAGAGAAACTGGCTTCAGCTTCTGTTGGGAGTTACAGTCACGACGTCTGGCTGGATCTTGTGAATGAAGCCAAAGAAAATTTGCAAAAAATTCAAGTATGTTTTTATTTCTACCCTCTGTCTCTACTAAAGTAATTCAAATTATAAAGGAGCTTGGAATTAATGCCAGTTGTTTCCTTATGTAAACAGGATAGCCAGTTTGTTGTGGATTACTGCCTGAATGCTCCATGGCCACTCTATGAAACCACTCACGAAATGTTGAACTACGCTAAAGTCAGAGTAAGGTGTTTTATTTGTTTAAATTGGTTATACTCATCCATTCCTATTACATGTTTGTGTACAACTTGAGAGGGGGGACATCTTCAAACCACTTACAGTCATTCAAAAAGTAAACGCGTTATAAATTCTATGTTACCAAACATGAAGAAGAGGAAAGTGCTTGTTCCAACCTTATTCTTGCTGTTGCTTAAGGGCAAAAAAGACCTTACAGTTTTACTTTCACATCAGAATGTAGGTGTTTAGTTTTGAGTAACAGTCTTTTTAAGTACCTTTGTAAGTATTAATTTCAGGACTAAAAGCTCAAAATATGTCACCTTTTTTCTTTTCACGATTTTAGTCTTTCTTGCCTTATCAAACAGATTCAGAGATACATATTTTCTCTCTGATCCTGTGTACATGTAGAAATCCAATCAGAGTCTAACATTGTAAAATAAAGATGCCACTTTACAGAGGTACTAAGTTTTTGCTTGTGTCTTTATTAAATTTGTAGGACTGTCTGGCATGTTCTGCATGTACTGAGTTGTCAGCCAAACCATTTCATGTATTTGTTTCAGATCTTGAAGAAAGAATATAAAACCATTGCTCCATCATCTGATGAGGCTCCGTTATCTATAACTGAGGTGAGACAAACTTCTAGGCCCCACAGTATCACATGATAAACAATTACAATATAGATTTTTAAAAACTGTACAACTGTTGAACTTCTAAAAAGTCTAAATGAGGCTATATTTTATAGTATGAAAGAGAACCACAGGAATGATGGGTTTCAGAAATAAGCGATTCCTCCAATCATAGAAAGATTAATTTTCAGATGTTTCAGAAATGAAAGACAAGGCTTTCTTAAGTGATTTTAGGTATTTCATTTTGTTTCTTATTCAGTCCTATTGTATACTGGACAGGCCTCATCCACCTTCAAGGAGAATCAGTGTAAAGTGTTTAAATAATTGAAATCTTGGATTAATGCTATATTAAACAAACTTACATATGTAATTAACTGAAATTCTTGAGAAGTCTTTGCTTTCCTCTATTCTTCCTCTTTGAGATGGTTATTCTAACAATATAATATGACTGATAAGCCAGGTATTGACTTTAAATCTCTTGTCTGCATTCAGGTATTGAGAGCTCAGGCAAGGCTTACAACTTTTTATGGAGCTTTTGGATTAGAGAAATTCAGGTTTGTTTTTGTGTGTTAAGATTTAAAGTAAATTTAATAGTAATGGTTAAGTATTTGCCATTGAAATTAAGATTTTATTTTTGTTTTAGTTCATTAAACTTTAAACCCTTCTGTCTCTTCCTGAGGTTTCCCATCCTCTGCTGTAGAAAAGGGAGAATGCAGAGAGGTTGAGTCATCCTATATGTTGAAAACATGTGTTGCACATGCACTATCTTGTGTATACTTTTTTTTTTTAATTTACTTAACATATATAGGGGAGGAGGTGATTTTATGCACACACGATGCACACAACTACTGTTGTTTCTTACAGCATATAGTACTAGCTAGAAAATGTTTGAAGTTCTCCCCCCCAACTCCTTTAATATTGACATATAACAGTAACAGAGTTTCTTTTCCTCCTCTTGCTTCTAGTGGGATTGCTTGGACAGAATTCTTGAATAATGAAGACATTTTCAAGAATATCCTTTTGCAGCTGGAAGAAGGAAATTTATCTTGTGCACAGTACATCTGGCTGAGGCATCAGGTGAGATAGATGTCTCTTTGGTATTTAGGAGTATGCTAAGTCTCTTAAATTTTCCAGCCTTATTTAACAGAATCAGAATGATGCGGTTACAAAACAGCTCCTCAAAGAAGCGAAGGTCTATGGCAGAATCTTATCTATTTTCACAATGATTACCTGTACCCCTAGCTCCTTAGAAGGCTGAACTTCTTATTGATTTAAGAATAAACTGGTATTTCTGATGTTAGAATGCATATTTCTAGGTCTGAAGGATGATGATTCTTTGATTTATTCTGTGGCAGTTATGATCTTCCATTTACTTTCTTGCAAGCACAACTCTCAGAATTTGTAAGCGGACATTTGCTGGCTACCTTGACATCCATTAAAAATAACCACATAGACTCCTTGCTCTGAATGACACAGTCATAATATTGACTATGGGCTATTATATTCTTTAGTGCAGGACCTTCAGGTCCACGTCTCTTGTTTTCTTACTAGGACAGAACTAAAGAGCAAGTCCTAAAGTAATAGGACACAATCCTGCCACCGTAATTTGCAAAGAAATTGCTTCAATTAGGTCTTAAGAAAACCAAGCTCTAGTTTTTCTGAACAGGACTATATTTATTTATTTTTTTAAAAATTCCTGTCTTTGATTACTGAGATTTTTCTCTCTGTGAAATCTATTGCTCCTACCTATTAGTAAAATCGCTTTAACAAAGTATCGGATAAAAATGTACTCCATATATCTGTAACTGTTCTGTTTTAATATTTTAGGCAGATTTTGAAAGCAGCTTTGATGAGAAAATGCTGGAGAACTTGCTTAATGCCATCCATTTCACTGTGCCTTTGAGGGAACTATGCTTGTGGCTTAAAGATGTTGTGATCCCTTTCTTAAGAAGAGTTGTGCCAAAGGGACAGGTAAGACTGACTTAATAAATGCAAAAAGTCATTTTCTCAGCCTAAGATAATTTTATAGTCTGACCCACAGACTAGATTTTTGAATGTCAGGACCTTGTTCCTTTATCCTTTAAAGGAATTACTTTCCCTAGAATTTATATTTTAAATGATCTCTTTTAAAACAAATTTCTAATGGCGAATTTTGCTTTAATAGATAGTGTTATTCTACTTATTATTGTATTTTTTATTTCTAATGGCGAATTTTGCTTTAATAGATGGCATTATTCTACTTATTATTGTATTTCTTTTCAGAAAATATTAGCAAAATGGCTGGATCAAGGTGCTCGAAACCTTGAATTAACGGATAAGGTAAGTCAAACTGCAGAAACTTTGTATGTCTTGTATTCCTACATGTAAAATATAGTTTACTAATATCAATTATTTTGGATAGGCAAATTGGCCAGAAAATGGACTCCAAATGGCAGAGGTTTTTTTCACAAGTAAAAATCAAGGTGAAATGGGACTGACAACTTTTGGCCAGTGGACTCCTTTGGTAAGAAATGTAGCAAATGCAAGGATTTACTACTAAGAGACTTCAGAACATATGCTCTGTGCTAGAGTTGGAACAAATGATAATTAGGTTACTGTTGGTTTTGGTGAAGATTGACTTAACCATGAAAGGAAGGAACTGAGTTCCAATCTTCTTGGGTTTAAAGATTTAAAAAACAAAACAAAACAAAAAAAAAGTCAGTGCAACATTAATACCCTTTAACAGATGTATTAATAGTCTAAATATTAATAATATTCTTGATTATTCTGTAGTACACAAATAAGCTTGAGTACAACAAAACACTTAAATTTCAGTAAATATACTCCTTATGAACTTTAATTAAAAACATCTCTCATCTCTGTCAAATTCTCAGAAATTAATTGCAATTAAGCATGGGTTATGGCTTGGAGGAAATGGGTATTAAAATTCAGCAAGCTGTAAGGTTATGAATACTGAACTGGTGCAAATGCAAATAAATTATTTATGTTATATATCCTTGGTATACAAGCATCCATAAAAGTGGTAATATAAAAGTGGAGAAAGATAAAGCTTAAAGCTAACCAGCTGTGCATTTTAAAAATTGGAAACATTTACATTCTCCATTAGTTCAATCAACCTTAAACTCACGAATCCCAAGTTTGCAGCACATAATGGAAAGAAGGAAAATTTACTCTGAGTCCCACTTCCAACATCTACTTGATTTTCTTTCTTGTATGCCATATAAAGGTAACAGCTCAGTGCGTATATTCATAAAATCTTCAAGATTGCAAGGCTGCATTGTAAGTCAACTACCCTTGTCTTATACCAGAGGTGTGGAGAATAATTTGTTTTCTTCCTGTTTATGACAGCACTTGATGGTCTTGAAGATTCTAATGTTTCACTTCTAAACACTGTTTCAGAGATGTAGTGACTGTGAAGAAGTGGAGAGGTTAAAGAAGCTGGTAAATGATTTACAAGAACTGATAAATCTGTACAGAAAATACAACTGCAGGCTGGCACTCAGTGATTTTGAAAAGGTAATTCTGCAGACACTTCCAAAAGTGCTTTTGAGTAGATTGAGTGGATTGTTCTGAGAAGGAGAGAAATCTTATAGCATGTGATTTAAAGTCAGGCAAAACAAGAATCCTGATGGATTGGTTGGTTAAACGTGTTGGTTAAACTTAAATAAGCTGCTAAGACTATTTGATATGTTGTATTTGTTATAAATTTAGTTTCAACTGTGGGTATAAATATATAATGTGACAAGATACTATGAGAAGGTACGGCTTAAATTCCAGGATTTGCAGTTCATTACAGATGATATATTGTGGAGCAAGCACTAGCAACAGAGAAATTAGAAGTAGAACTGAACAATAAGGACTTTGTACAAAAAAGCTTTTATTTGAGCTAGAGGGATGCTAGTTTTTTTTAATCATTCGATTGATTTCAATGGACACTGGATGTTGAATTATTTATTAGAGATGTAAAAGATTTTGTGTGATGTTCTAAGATGGCATTGTTCTGCTTGCTGCCCAGGAAAATGCAACTACTATCGTGTTTCGCATGTTTGATAAAATTCTGGCACCAGAGCTTGTCCCATCCATTTTGGAGAAGTTTATAAACCCCTACCTGTGTAAACATAATCTACAAAAGGATGAACTTCTTCTACAGTATATAAAGGTATCTGTATTTTCTTCCTTTTGAAGCAAGCTATTTTTAAACATGAGTAAGCAGAAAACAGACAGTATATAAAGGTATCTGTATTTTCTTCCCTTTGAAGCAAGCTATTTAAATATGAGTAAGCAGAAAACAAATCTGATGACCATTTTAATTTACACTTGAATTTCAGGACCAGCTGTCAGATTAGCTTACTCCTGTCAATGAACTTAGTTTCAGTAATAAGACATGAAAAGATACAAAGGAGGATGGCCAAATCTGTCCCTTAATGTCCAAAAAGATTTTCATTTGTTTATATTACAAGATATTCCTATATTTTCTGAATTCAAATATTCTAACAATCTTTATCAAAATGTACAGGATTTGCTAGAACGCTGTCGTACACGGTCTACTTCAGTATTTGAAACTGCATGGGAGGCAAAGGCAATAGCTGTCATTGGCTGTATCTCTGATACTGATGTAAGTATCAAGTGGCTCTAACACGTCAGTTCAGAATGAAACACATAATTTTTACATAAGCATATAAGTATGTTTTTACATGAGTGGTATGAGCAGATCTGATGACCATTTTAATTTACACTTGAATTTCAGGACCAGCTGTCAGATTAGCTTACTCCTGTCAATGAACTTAGTTTCAGTAATAAGACATGAAAAGATACAAAGGAGGATGGCCAAATCTGTCCCTTAATGTCCAAAAAGATTTTCATTTGTTTATATTACAAGATATTCCTATATTTTCTGAATTCAAATATTCTAACAATCTTTATCAAAATGTACAGGATTTGCTAGAACGCTGTCGTACACGGTCTACTTCAGTATTTGAAACTGCATGGGAGGCAAAGGCAATAGCTGTCATTGGCTGTATCTCTGATACTGATGTAAGTATCAAGTGGCTCTAACACGTCAGTTCAGAATGAAACACATAATTTTTACATAAGCATATAAGTACGTTTTTCCATAAGTGGTATGAGGAGGAACAGATAGTATGCTGTCTGCCCATTCTATTTTAGTAATCTTCTCCCATGTGATGTTCTTTGGTTGAGACTATAATAGTAGTTTTGATGTCATCACATGAAAACTCACCAGCTTTAATATGTTTGTAACTCAGGCTCTACAGTGTCATAAATTACTTTAATATGTTTGTAACTCAGGCTCTACAGTTTCATAAATTACTATAAGCATTTTCTAATCTAACTTGACACATCATATTATTATAATGAATGCCCTTTATGCAAGTGGAGATTGAGCCAGGAAATAAAATGCTTGCCTAAATGAATCGGTATCACATGTGAGCAATATATCAAGAGATTACCTTATAGCTGATACTGAAAAGTAAGGTCTTTATGTTCCTTTTATAGCTGAAATTTGATGCAGTTCTGCAGATAATGCATGGTGCTATGGTACCATGGAGTGCAGCAGTGGAGCAGCTGGTAAAACGGCATCTGGAAATGAATCATGTCAAGTAAGGTGACATCCACAGCCTACACCTCAGTTTTGTGTGTACTTTCAATTAGAATTCTCTTTTTGGGAGGAAATACTGTGTATATGATGTAGCATAATGATTAAATCACACAGTTGTAGGTAGCAAACACACTGATAATAGGCTGATTTGTCCACAGAGTGAAGTTACTGCAGGAAAGTTACCGACTGATGGAGATGAAGAAGCTTTTGCGAGACTATGGGATAAGAGATACTAATCTTTTAAAGGACAAGCAGATGATAATGGTAAGTGATCAGCATTACTCTTACTTCTAGTAAACAAAAATCCCTGTGTTTGCCTGCATGTATTCCCATGGAGTATTAGAAGCCAAATTAAAAAAAAAAAAAATCTTAGCAACTGGTAGCTCCCCCTTGTTATCAATACCTGCTTTCTTGTCCCATTGGGACATGTTTTCTCCTGGAAGCCCACTTTTTTTAAGAATTAACAAATTAGCTTAGCCCAACCTGATAGCACAGCACTGATAATACAGTAGTTTCTGTATGGGGAGGCAGGAAAGAAAAGAGGAAACTAACAAAATGGAAGGCTAAGTCCTCTCAAGACTTCAGATCCTATTTCTCCTAAGGTCACAGTGAATGATACTTAGTGATTCATATATATATATATATATGTAATTTTGTTTTTTTTAATGTCTCCCCTTTACTAGGGAGAAAACATGGGTATTTCTGGAAAATACCTGCCAGCCTGTGGAGCCAGATGAGTCCCCTGAATTTTGAGGGTTCCGTGATAATTCTCTTCCCTAACTCCCCAGTTATGCTTTAGTCAAGTTTTCTCTAGATAAAAGTTTTAAACCTCTATGTAACTTGCTTCCTACAAGCTATACCATTACAATGCAGAAGTAGTGTGTATTCCAACAAAGGAATTACTTCCTTTGTTGTCCTGTACATCAGCAAACTAAGGTTAGTGTCTGTTTTCTTCCTACAGAGGCTGGTGAAATACATTCTTAAACAGGATTCCCCTACGTCTTTGGAGGATGCTTTGAAAATTGTAGCAACATACATGTTGCCCACGGTGGAAGTCTACGTTCTGAGGATGATAGACCTGATTGACAAAGAAAGGGTACTAAAATACTTCATGTCAGCTGATCTCAGAATTCAAAGACACTGAGGCCCATTTTCAAAACAGGGGCAAGTTGTACTGCTTGCTGAAATCTTAGACACAGTTTACATATCGTTTTTATTCATTACAGTTCTATTAATCTGAACCCATAACTGCCTATACTTAACATTGAAAATGAGACCTCTATCAGAGTTTTAAACATCGTGAGCCATCCTTCAGGTGTGGCAGAAAAAGGATAAAAATTATGACCCACAGTACACAAAACAAGTTTGGAACTGAAATCCCTACATATTTTCACATACTGTTTTTGCTAGAGTTGTTTTGGGTCAAGTTGCTTTCTTGCCAACAATAAAAAAGCAAATGCCCTTATGTTTTGATTATTTCTGATTTTTTTCCCTTCAGGGAGAGGAATCTCTGACTCTGTTAAAATCTCTGAGTCTGGATGAAGCGGAGAAAGTTGCAGAGAGACTGACTATATGGGGAACACTGGTATTACAGAATAAAGCAGAAAATTCTGAAGAGGTACCAAGCCATTTCATGTCATAAAGTGTGTGCACAAATTATTCTAAATACTGTTCTTACCTACATGCTTGAAGAAAAGTAGGGGATGCAAATGTAAAAACTGGGTCTTACAGCAAAAAGGGATGATGAACTGGTCCTGCTTTGAGCAAGAGCTTGAACTGGGCAACCTTTTGAATCCTCTTCCAACTGGAGTTTGTTCTGATTACACAACTATTTTGTGGAATTTTAAAGGCATCTCCACACAGTGGCATGGCTATCAATTCAATTAATAATTTATAAATCCTGCTGCATTATTATACCTCTAGTCCTGCATATTTTCCATTTTGCTGGAAAACATCTATTTAAAAGCTGTAGGTGTGGCTTTGCCACACACCAAAGTGACTTGGAGCTTCACAGTTGAGGATACACATTATGGTCTTGCAACCACAGATGAGAATTTCTGTTTACAGTTGTTTTGGGGAGTTATTATGGGCAGGGGAAGGAAGAACAAAGGGAGAAGAGTGGATATTTTCAAAACTTCTGTGAGAGCTACCACACTGTGTGTAATACATACATATTTCAGCTATTTCTATAAAAGATGCCTATTTACAATAACTTTCTGTTCCCTTGCTCTTCAACTGCCTGTATCTTAGATTTGAGAATTGTTGCTTAAGAGGTTTTGGACCAGCTGTCAGATTAGCTTACTCCTGTCAATGAACTTAGTTTCAGTAATAAGACATGAAAAGATACAAAGGAGGATGGCCAAATCTGTCCCTTAATGTCCAAAAAGATTTTCATTTGTTTATATTACAAGATATTCCTATATTTTCTGAATTCAAATATTCTAACAATCTTTATCAAAATGTACAGGATTTGCTAGAACGCTGTTGTACACGGTCCACTTCAGTATTTGAAACTGCATGGGAGGCGAAGGCAATAGCTGTCATTGGCTGTATCTCTGATACTGATGTAAGTATCAAGTGGCTCTAACACGTCAGTTCAGAATGAAACACATAATTTTTACATAAGCATATAAGTATGTTTTTACATGAGTGGTATGAGCAGGAACAGATAGTATGCTGTCTGCCCATTCTATTTTAGTAATCTTCTCCCATGTGATGTTCTTTGGTTGAGACTATAATAGTAGTTTTGATGTCATCACATGAAAACTCACCAGCTTTAATATGTTTGTAACTCAGGCTCTACAGTTTCATAAATTACTATAAGCATTTTCTAATCTAACTTGACACATCATATTATTATAATGAATGCCCTTTATGCAAGTGGAGATTGAGCCAGGAAATAAAATGCTTGCCTAAATGAATCGGTATCACATGTGAGCAATATATCAAGAGATTACCTTATAGCTGATACTGAAAAGTAAGGTCTTTATGTTCCTTTTATAGCTGAAATTTGATGCAGTTCTGCAGATAATGCATGGTGCTATGGTACCATGGAGTGCAGCAGTGGAGCAGCTGGTAAAACGGCATCTGGAAATGAATCATGTCAAGTAAGGTGACATCCACAGCCTACACCTCAGTTTTGTGTGTACTTTCAATTAGAATTCTCTTTTTGGGAGGAAATACTGTGTATATGATGTAGCATAATGATTAAATCACACAGTTGTAGGTAGCAAACACACTGATAATAGGCTGATTTGTCCACAGAGTGAAGTTACTGCAGGAAAGCTACCGACTGATGGAGATGAAGAAGCTTTTGCGAGACTATGGGATAAGAGATACTAATCTTTTAAAGGACAAGCAGATGATAATGGTAAGTGATCAGCATTACTCTTACTTCTAGTAAACAAAAATCCCTGTGTTTGCCTGCATGTATTCCCATGGAGTATTAGAAGCCAAATTAAAAAAAAAAAAAATCTTAGCAACTGGTAGCTCCCCCTTGTTATCAATACCTGCTTTCTTGTCCCATTGGGACATGTTTTCTCCTGGAAGCCCACTTTTTTTAAGAATTAACAAATTAGCTTAGCCCAACCTGATAGCACAGCACTGATAATACAGTAGTTTCTGTATGGGGAGGCAGGAAAGAAAAGAGGAAACTAACAAAATGGAAGGCTAAGTCCTCTCAAGACTTCAGATCCTATTTCTCCTAAGGTCACAGTGAATGATACTTAGTGATTCATATATATATATATATGTAATTTTGTTTTTTTTAATGTCTCCCCTTTACTAGGGAGAAAACATGGGTATTTCTGGAAAATACCTGCCAGCCTGTGGAGCCAGATGAGTCCCCTGAATTTTGAGGGTTCCGTGATAATTCTCTTCCCTAACTCCCCAGTTATGCTTTAGTCAAGTTTTCTCTAGATAAAAGTTTTAAACCTCTATGTAACTTGCTTCCTACAAGCTATACCATTACAATGCAGAAGTAGTGTGTATTCCAACAAAGGAATTACTTCCTTTGTTGTCCTGTACATCAGCAAACTAAGGTTAGTGTCTGTTTTCTTCCTACAGAGGCTGGTGAAATACATTCTTAAACAGGATTCCCCTACGTCTTTGGAGGATGCTTTGAAAATTGTAGCAACATACATGTTGCCCACGGTGGAAGTCTACGTTCTGAGGATGATAGACCTGATTGACAAAGAAAGGGTACTAAAATACTTCATGTCAGCTGATCTCAGAATTCAAAGACACTGAGGCCCATTTTCAAAACAGGGGCAAGTTGTACTGCTTGCTGAAATCTTAGACACAGTTTACATATCGTTTTTATTCATTACAGTTCTATTAATCTGAACCCATAACTGCCTATACTTAACACTGAAAATAAGACCTCTGTCAGAGTTTTAAACATTGTGAGCCATCCTTCAGGTGTGGCAGAAAAAGGATAAAAATTATGACCCACAGTACACAAAACAAGTTTGGAACTGAAATCCCTACATATTTTCACATACTGTTTTTGCTAGAGTTGTTTTGGGTCAAGTTGCTTTCTTGCCAACAATAAAAAAGCAAATGCCCTTATGTTTTGATTATTTCTGATTTTTTTCCCTTCAGGGAGAGGAATCTCTGACTCTGTTAAAATCTCTGAGTCTGGATGAAGCGGAGAAAGTTGCAGAGAGACTGACTATATGGGGAACACTGGTATTACAGAATAAAGCAGAAAATTCTGAAGAGGTACCAAGCCATTTCATGTCATAAAGTGTGTGCACAAATTATTCTAAATACTGTTCTTACCTACATGCTTAAAGAAAAGCAGGGGATGCAAATGTAAAAACTGGGTCTTACAGCAAAAAGGGATGATGAATTGGTCCTGCTTTGAGCAAGAGCTTGAACTGGGCAACTTTTTGAATCCTCTTCCAACTGGAGTTTGTTCTGATTACACAACTATTTTGTGGAATTTTAAAGGCATCTCCACACAGTGGCATGGCTATCAATTCAATTAATAATTTATAAATCCTGCTGCATTATTATACCTCTAGTCCTGCATATTTTCCATTTTGCTGGAAAACATCTATTTAAAAGCTGTAGGTGTGGCTTTGCCACACACCAAAGTGACTTGGAGCTTCACAGTTGAGGATACACATTATGGTCTTGCAACCACAGATGAGAATTTCTGTTTACAGTTGTTTTGGGGAGTTATTATGGGCAGGGGAAGGAAGAACAAAGGGAGAAGAGTGGATATTTTCAAAACTTCTGTGAGAGCTACCACACTGTGTGTAATACATACATATTTCAGCTATTTCTATAAAAGATGCCTATTTACAATAACTTTCTGTTCCCTTGCTCTTCAACTGCCTGTATCTTAGATTTGAGAATTGTTGCTTAAGAGGTTTTCAGAGCACTGCTTAGTATTTTAATAGAGTGGAAGCCTGAGGGTCCCTATCTGTTACTGTCAACATCTTATTAAACAAAACATTAACCTCTTCCTTTCCTGCAGCACAAAACACAAATGTTTATGACTAAGACACTCGTGGAAGTCCTCAAATTCCTGTTCAGCATTCAAAAAGGTAAGCTTAAACTTAAAAATCCCACCCTCTGCTTGTAAATGGAGTCAGAAAGTAATTGTTTTTCTCCTCCAACAGACAATCCTCTGAAGAAAGATGAGTGTGAAGCAAACCTAAAAATGTTTGAAACGCTTGCTGCCCTGCAGGTGGGTATCTTAAGAGTTTCAAACTGCTTTTGATTTACTGTAGTTATTCCAGCAATTCTTATAACATGGATGATATTAAAAATTAATTGTATTTGCAACTTATGCATAAAGGTTGTTTTTAATATTGACTTCAAAGAGATCCTAGGGCTAATCTAGCAATTTAAAGAATGCCTGTGAAAGTTCCCAATTACTAGAAGTCAGTTGTCCATTTAAACCAAAAAATTAGTTACTGTCCCAGAAGTCTTAATTGCTAACACTTCAAAGATTTCATGATAGAGTACTGTAATATTTTATTAAGGTCTTATTACGATTTGTAAACTTAAATTATTTAATACAGCATTTGAGCATGCAGTATCCTTACCTACTGCCTAGCAAAATTCTCTAATTTGTTACATAAATTGGTAATTGGCAGAAACTAGTAAAGTCAATTTAATACTGAAACTATTCCTCAGAATGAAACAAGAAATAAAAACATTTTAACACACAAAAAAAAGAAAACCCACAAAAAAACCCCACAACATTTTTAAAGGAAATTACATGAATAATTTTTTTTTTTTTTGTTACAGGAAGATTTTGATATCTTTCCTTCAGTTGAAGACTTTAGGAATCCTTCACTGATGTCTAGGCTTCTTGAAGAGCATATAAAAGCTTATGAAACTGTCAGATCTCTGTCAAAGACTAGAAGAGTGCAGACAAGGAATTGCAATTCAGAAGATGGCAAAAGCAAGAACCGTTCTACTGAATCAAGGCTGTACAGACTGGCTTTGCTCCTGCAAAGGTCAGAGCAAGAACTGGGAGAAGAACTGGCCTTGAGAGCACTAGATGCTGGAAAAGTTGAAGACACAGTAAAAATATGCAGGTAAAACTGCAGAGGTTTTCAAGACTGTAACTTTTAATGGGCTTTTTTGTACTGTTTCTGATGCTTTGCATAGGTAAGTAGATATAGAGCAAAGGAAGGGGTTTGGTTTGTTAAGGTTTTTTTTCTGAAAATGAGTGTTTAAGCAAAATGCTTATATTGCTTGTATACAATACTGCATGTAGAGTTAAGTGTAGTCTCTGAAAATTGTCATTGGGTTTTGCCATAAGTAAGAAAGAAAGAAGATTCCCTGCAGTTTTATAGTGAGAGATAAGTTAGTTACAATATTAAATAACAATTATGAGACTTACAGATACTTGGCTTACACAGATAGAAGAGAACTATTGTACATACCGTGTCCAGGTTTCTAGCTGGTCTCTGCCTTATGCTTAGGTTGTCAGATAATTTAATCTTGCTACCACCTCCCCTAAAAGAGACGAGATGAAAATGTTAGGTATATTTTTTATAATTAACATGTTCTCTGTGCTTCAGTATATACCTCTGAGGTAAGTTCTGTTGTATTTTTCACTTCAGTCACAGAAGTTTTAGTTGCAGTGAGTCATACAGGTGAAATAATAAAAGAGAATTAAATAATTAGAACAGAATATGACCTTAAGTAAAAGCCCTAAGATCGATTTTTTTTTTTAACATCCTTTTTTTTTTTTTTAATAGGGAGTTCTATGAAAATCACTGTAATGAAGAAACAGGGAAGCTGCTGTTTTCAGTATGTCAAAGGCTTTGTCATATGTTGGGAAGTGATGTTCCAATGATCATTCCTAAAGACATGAATCTTCCAGCAGTGATCTATGAAATGGCTTGTCAAGCAGCTACAGCGTGTAGTCCAGGTAATTACAATTATCACTTAACTTGTGTTTATATTGGGAATCCAACTTTCCAAACAATATCTAATAAACATGAAAACAAAGTTAATTTCTATATACGCCTCTTTAAAAATAAATGCTGAAAAAAATCCCTTTTAATAGGACATATGAATCTTCCATTCATAGTATGCTAACGATCTTAATATTTCTACAGATTTGCTATTAGATTGCCTGGAACTATGTAAATATACATTGGCTGCCAAGGAAATCTACAAACAGTGCCAAATAGAAAACTGTGGATTTACAGCAAAGGTATTTTCAGCTAACTGAATTGTACTTTTTTAGTGTATGTAATGTCTTGATTGACAGACTAGTATTAACTATACATTTCTTTCTTTCTTTCTCCCATTTCTCCAGCCATATTTAATCAGTTTGTTTAAAAAGCAACAACAAACACCCCCTCCACAACTCTACAAATAAAAATTGCCCTGAATATGTGTGTACTGATAAATCAGTACACAGAGTCAACTGATCTGAGTACTAAAAGCAGTGCAGCTATGGCACAAGCACAAGTAGCATACTCCACTTATGTTTCAGTATGATAAATCCCTCTAATGAGAGTGAAAATATTAGTGATTTTATTGAATAGCTGCTGCTAGAACTGCTAGGGAGCTTGGAGAGCTGACTTTAAAAAAGCTTGGCTTAGTTGTTTGTTTTTTAAATAGATAAACTATGGCAGGGAGGGTTTGATTTTTAAGTGCATGTATTACGTGAAGGCATTTCCAACAGTTTTGTAAAACTTTAAGATGGATCAAGTTCTTGAATTGCATCTTTGTTTTTTTGTTTATGTCAAGCAGTGCTTTAGGCCACTTGAAATGAATGGGCTCTTACAGTTTGAGTGGAGTAGATCAAAGTGGCCAGGCAAGCATGTTTATGCACTGAATGTTATTTTGCTAAAAAATGATCCACTTGAAAAATATTTGCTTGTAACGTTTTGCCAAGAATGTTTATGAAAGCCTCCATTAAATTAATTTAGAATGCATTTTGGCTGTACAACTAAATAACTGCAACATTAAAGAAAGATGTGGCCACTCTAAGTAGGAAATGTGGTTAATGCTACTGGCCACTTAACAAAAAGTAGCATAATAGAATCCACTTTCAAACAGAATATCATGTTCTAATCCTGTATTCAAATCTGGAATCTCTTGCAACACTTAGTTCCTTAGACTTATTAGCTGTTCTTTTCATTGTGTACTTTTGATGATGTTCTTACTTAGACAACATCTTTTGGAGAAGATAGAGATCCTTACGAAGAGTGGACTTACGATGACTTCTTTAATGAGGATGGAATAGTTCTTGATCCACAGATAGCTCTTCCAGTTGCATATGAAACTACTTCTTCTCTTCTGCCTGTTTGTGGTAAACTTGCTTTCCTGAACATCGAGTCAATATCCAAACTGTATTTCATATTGATTTTTCTCTAAGGATATAAATAATTCAGCACATGCATGGAAACTACCTCCTCAGAAATCTCAATTAGGCAAATTCGGGGAAGAAAGATCTGTTGCTGGGGGGTATAGAATATAAAGCGACCTTGGATTTTGTTCTGGTTGAGGGAGAATCTGAATGACAAATACCCAAGGACATGGAGAATGCTCTGGAGAAGTGTTACTATAAACTCACCCTGTTCTTATCTTCTCCAGACATCTTCTGGTAGCCACTAATGGAGTCAGGGTTTTATCAAAATGAATTTCAGCTTATTAAAAAACGCTTGTCCCTGTATTACATACCATTGTAGATACACACAACTTTTTGAAAATTTCAAGTATTATAAACAGAACTCTACAACGCTGAAAAAAGTCACTTTTAGATCTGTAAAAGAAGCACTGAAGATTTTTAAATTATTTCTTTTTAATACTTCTTGATGTAAATGTTTTCTTTCCTAATGTGTCATTGGTACATGAAAAAGCACAGAATTGCAAACACTGTTGCACAGTGCTAAATCTACCCATAAAGGATATACTTACTTGATTGACAAAGGGATTTCCACACAAAGTAGTTATGAAAAACTGTTGGTTTGTATTCCTATGTGTGTTTGAAAAGATATTCCCTCCCACAAAATAACTCCTGATTAGGCCAGGTTAAAAAAAGGTCCCTGTAGTATTTTTAAGGTACTTCCATGCTTCACAGTGTTGCTGAGATGGTGGCACTCTGCTGATGGCTGTTTGTCTGTCTTTCAGAGAACAAGCTCTATCCTTTGGACTCCACGAGCCTGGCAAACTGCGCCTTTACTAAAGGTATCACGATGGCAGATTCACCATGCTAAAAATATAAACCAGTCCACAAGAAAACGTGAGGTTTAAATTCAACCTACCCAAGACGACTAACTCATAGTTTTTTAAATAGGTGCCTAGATGGTCAACTTAAAGCCATATTCTAGGAGGATGGTTTGGTTCAGCACAGAACACACCAGTTTGGATGGTAATTGCTACCATTCAGTCACTTGATTTTGGGCATGTTGTCATTGCCTGTACTTCAGTATAGAAGCTTTACCACTATGGGCTAGGATACAGTAGAGCCTTTTCAAGAAGATGACCAACTTCTAGTTTTTGAACTAAGTCCTTATTAAATTAAAAGCCTTGAAAATTTAAGGTTTCTAAGGGAGCTAAGGCTGATTTTGTGTTGTAAATTTAATGAAGAAAAAGAGAAACCGCTCTGATATTAAGTCCAAGAACAATATGCTTGATATAAATATACTAATTATTTTCTGGGGTTGTTTGTTTTCAAAATGTATGACAGGACAGAACCTTCTGCTGCCAGTTAGAACTCCCATCTCTGCAATGCTGCAGAACCTCATGGAGTGCAGTCAGTGCGAGCTGGCTTTGCGGCTAATTATCAGCTCGTTTGGATCCTGCCTTCAGCACGGTGTATCAAACAACATGGATTTTTCCCTGAGTGAGAAGGTATGGCAAGGACGATGCTGAATTTTGCTGAGAGTAAATCTTAGAGGCACGACAACTATTAACAGCTTTAGAGTACTTATAAGAATCTGATAGGTATGGGAAAAGCTATCACCACGACCTTAAAAAAAATTAGTACCACTTGATGAAATGTTGAATCATTTTGTGAAAGGAGCCTATCGGTTTTTCCCTATTTTTCACTGTCCTCTGTTTATCTTTGCAAAGTATGTTCAGAACTAAACTTGTAGTCTCTGCAGGGACGCCAGGAATAAAACGAATGTTAATAATAGTTTATGATGTTCTTTCACATTGTTTTATTATTGGTTAGTATGGGAAAAGTTGCAAGTAGAATATTCATTAAACATTCCTCTACACTAGAAGAGATCTTTATAAGACATTATTTAAATTTGAAATTACAATTACTATAGTACCTTATATTATGCTATAAACAACAAGAGAAGTTGAAGGTTTAGAATTTATTTTTAATCATGTGCTGTCTTTTTTTTTTTCTTAAAATAGCTACATGATGGCCATATGCTAGCTGAAACTAAAAGCTTTCTCATTGCTCTGAAACAGAAGTGCACCTCAGTAACTATGACCATTATCCTGACCTTACTACACAAGGTAAGAATGCTCTGAAAAGGGTAAGAGTGAGCCCCTTTCTTCTGCTCTATCAAGAAAGGGGTTACCCTTCCTATTACAAAAACTCGTTCTGAAATCATCCTGTGCCCAAACACCACGAAACCCACACATTCTGGAAAAATCACACTGACACCCCCCCACTGGCAGCCACCTGCTGTAGCCCTGGCATATCTGAGCCTCTTATGGGCCACGGCTCTTTGAGCATACACTGGTTGATCTGCCTGGAAGTTTAGGTACATTGGGAGCTTTGTCTTTGTGAGAGTCTTTAAGGACTCCTAAATTATAATAATGGCCTCTACTTTCTGTAGGTATTCTCTCTCTCATTTTCAATCCTGGTTTCATTTTAGATTTGTAGAATTCTAGCTGAGGGGAGTTTTTTTTTTTAAAAAAAAAAAAGTTTGTTTTTGTGAGAGTCTTTAAGGACTCCTAAATTATAATAATGGCCTCTACTTTCTGTAGGTATTCTCTCTCTCATTTTCAATCCTGGTTTCACTTTAGATTTGTAGATTTCTAGCTGAGGGGAGGTTTTTTTTTTAAAAAAAAAAAAAAAGCAGCTATCTGCAATATACCATCTTCTAAGGCAGTTTAGACTAAGGGAAGTTACTTTTAGACTGGCTTCAGTATATTTAGATTTTAAGTTCTATAAACCTGAACTGCATTTTTATTCTTTTTTTTCCCCTCTAACTTAAAGGCCTGACCCCATACACCTCTAAATTACAGAGTACTTTTCATGTTATACTTCATACAAAGAAACCTACTAAAATAAATTCCTCAAGTTTACAACTTTTTTTCTTTCCTAAAACATAGGTATTCAACTGTCGTTTCATAGATCAGAACCTGGCATTGGGATATTGCACAGTTTTGCCCAAGGAAGATACGTTCAAGAAGCTGTGGGATGTCATAAACAATACATGGCAAAATTACAGAAAAGTTTTGGTAAGTTCACAAGGCAATGTATTCCTTCAGCAAATAAGAGAATGTTATTTTCCTAAAACATAGGTATTCAACTGTCGTTTCATAGATCAGAACCTGGCATTGGGATATTGCACAGTTTTGCCCAAGGAAGATACGTTCAAGAAGCTGTGGGATGTCATAAACAATACATGGCAAAATTACAGAAAAGTTTTGGTAAGTTCACAAGGCAATGTATTTCTTCAGCAAATAAGAGAATGTTAAAGAGTTTCTTAAAAAAGACATCAGCAATGTCATATCAAAGTGCAACAGTTTGCCATTATTAAGGGCATAGCTGTTTGGACAAGTTCTCCTTTAGGGCACCACTGAGGGAGAAGCCACCTCATTTTACCACAGTGTGAGATTGTGAAAGAAATTCAGTTTTAAAGTAGCTTTGAACTGCCAACTCAGGAGGTGGGGTAATCCTGATACTACCTTCTCTGAAGTTTGAGAGTTTCTTAAAAAAGACATCAGCAATGTCATATCAAAGTGCAACAGTTTGCCATTATTAAGGGCATAGCTGTTTGGACAAGTTCTCCTTTAGGGCACCACTGAGGGAGAAGCCACCTCATTTTACCACAGTGTGAGATTGTGAAAGAAATTCAGTTTTAAAGTAGCTTTGAACTGCTGACTCAGGAGGTGGGGTAATCCCGATACTACCTTCTGTGAGGTTTGTTTTCATTTTACACAGTTGTGTGATTATCTATGAATAGTTTTAAGTTCCTCTGAGAATTTAGACCTTAGGATTCCCAGATTTCAGATTAATTATTATACTTGTATTCACTTCCCTTCTCACTCCTTTTAGGCAGTAGCTGTTGTTGGAGTACAGCTTGCTAACCTGTGGGGCGAAGCAAAAGAAAAAACCAAATTCCAAGAATTGGTTACTGATGCAGAATGGGGTATCCTGCTTGGTAAATTCGGTGTAAGTTTGATTTATTATTATTTTTTTAAAATTTCTTTTAGGGTTTCATTAACTGAGTAAATGTTAGTATCTTCTGAGATTTATGGTGATTTTTAGACAGATTTCTCATTCAAATGTAATGAAAGCGGGGGTTTGTTTTCAATTTTTCATTTTCTTGTCTGCTTTAATGAACCTCAGAAACTGAGAAATGCAATAGTTGAAGGTGCTATAAGAACTCTTAAGTGCTTAAGTATTATTTGCCACAGGACATGGTAAGTAAATGCATTGCTTTTTCCTGCTGTGAAAATCTCTGGGTTGAAATTAAAGAAAACGTAGATGCTTGGCTATATAAGGAATTAGTCTTGATATTGTCTAAAAGACTTCTTCCCAAAGAAGATAAAATGTTTATTTATCTGTAGATTTCTTTCGAGACTGTATTTAGACAGCCACCAATGAGGAAGAAGGAACTCATAGCAACGCTGGTGCAAAATCCAAAAGTAGACACAGAGCTTATACTGAATTACTGCAGGTAATAATTGAAGCAAATCAATTGTGTTAATTCTTGCCGTAATAACAATGCTTGCTGAAATCTAGTTTAGTTTAAATAGATCTTAATGTAGTATGCAAATGCTTTGATTTTTTTTTTTTTAAGTATTAATCAAAATACATACTGGTCTGGAGAATTTAGTCATAAGGAAATAAGCACCTTGATGACACCAAAGGGCACAGATAAAATAATACTCTGTCCTCTTCTAGTGCCTTCACACTGGACAGTGACGACGCGCTGCAGCTTTGCATTGAAACACTTCTCCTCCAGAATGCTCACACAAATCATCTTGAAGATGACTCTGCAGAAAGCACTGAGAAGCAGCCTCATTCTGCATTACTGGCTAAAGCCCTAGAAATAATTCCTCTACTGAAAAGCACAAAAGATCTGGTTGCCAGTCTCAGTGGAATATTGTACAAGGTAAAAAAAAAACAAAACAAAACAAAACACCAACGTAAAAAAAAAACCAAAACAAAACACCAACACCAAAACAAGCAGAAATAATCCCTGTGATATGCATCTAGTCTTAAATCCTGCATGTCAATTGACTGGCAGATTAATAATTCCACAGAACTTTGATAAAGTTATTTTTTTCCAATTTTGCTAAAGGAACATAAAAGTTTTGAACAAGCAGAAATAATCCCTGTGATATGCATCTAGTCTTAAATCCTGCATGTCAATTGACTGGCAGATTAATAATTCCACAGAACTTTGATAAAGTTATTTTTTTCCAATTTTGCTAAAGGAACATAAATGTTAAGTTTCGGTTTTCTACTTCTCTAGGAAAAAACAAGAGAAGTCTGTCACGATGTCTATACTGTTTCTTCAGTGTTATGTCAATATAGTTGGTATTAAAATTGGAAAAAGTTAACTCAGTTGTACGTTATTGTAAGGCAAATCACGTAAGATCTTATAAAATAGATTGTTGTTTTGAACAGCTTGATCCTTATGACTATGAAACTCTTGAAATTGTCCTGAAAGTGATGCAAAATGCTGATGAAAAGAACACCAGTATCCAGCTGAATCAGGTACGTCCAAATATGTTATTACCTTGCTAATTACATCCGTATTGTCTATTAATGAATGTAGTAATTCAAGATTCTGTTGAAATCAGTTGAATTATTCTATCTACACATTCAGAAAATAGCATTCAAGAAATAGTGCTCTCTAGCTGTTTCTCAGCAATGGCTCATAGCAGGGGTAAAAACTCTACAGATATGTACCAGCTCTGCCAAAAAACCACGTATCTCCAGGACTTAGGCGTGTTTACTGGGTGGGCAGGAAGAAATATAGTAATCTTGTGGCTTTTTTGCTTTTTCCTTGTTTTTTTAAGTTCTACTTATTTTATTTTTTTTCCCCCTAGGCTTTGAGCCTCCTCAAACATCTGGAATCTTATAAAAGAATTTCTCCACCTGTAGACCTAGAACACCAATATGTCTTAGAGCAGGGGATTCCCTTGTCTCCAGCTGCTCACACCAGGCTGCCCTTTCATCTGATATTCTTTAGAACCACACGATGTTTCTGGAACATTATATGTACGTTCACCATTTTTTTGTGGCTAGATATATTTCTCTGCTATCTGTGAGCTTTAAAGTTTTACAGTATACATTTTATATGAATTGTACCTCTTTATTAATGCAGTTTTGATCCCAAGTGCTTCGGAAAGCACTCATGCTCCCAAATTGCTACTGGTGATGCCACTGGCTTTCAGTGGAGCTGAGACAATACATACAATGCAGAATTCTGTCCTCAGGTTCTTTTCTTAGGACCTCTCAAAGTCCAACCCACTTTATCCCATTTCCCAGGCCAGTGTGGATAATTAACCTCAGGTTCTTTTCTTAGGACCTCTCAAAGACCAACCCACGTATCCCACTTCCCAGGCCAGTGTGGATAATTAGGGTTATATTCTTTCCCTCCCAATGGAGGGCTGCATCTAACAATTAACTGAAAGGGCTTCATTTCATAGAGAGAGCTGCAGGTGGGCTGTGATACTGTCACACACAGCTGTCTCTTTCCTTTCAGCTGCAGAGCTGAGTGAGGAATCCTTCCCAACACTTCTGTTGATCTCCAAACTAATGAAGGTAAAGTAGCATCTTGAAAGGATTTATTTCAAAATTATTCTTTTCACCCCCACAAAAAAGAGCTCTCGGGTCAAAATTATTCTTTTCACCCCCACAAAAAAAGAGCTCTCGGGGTTGGTTGGTTTTTTTTTTTTTTGCATGATTTTGGCCTCACTATAGAACTTCTGACAGCTCTTAATCTACTTTAATATTTTTCTAGGTTTCACTGGATATCTTACACATGTCTGCAGCTCAGCACGTGTTTGTTAAGAAATTGAAACCAAAAATATTTGAGATGAGCAACAATGGATATACATCAGTTGTTAACAAGGAAACAACTAAAACTGTGCAGACAATTCAGTCATATCTGTTGTCCATAATTAATCCTGAGTGGGCGGTAGCTACGGCTCACAAGATGGCACAAGAATTTCCAACAGGTAAGGTGCATAGGGGATGACTTGAGGGGTGAGGCAATGGGTGGAGGAGAATAGGCTAGAACAAAGAAAAGCAATGGATATTCTGTTAATATAAAATGGGTATTTTGTATACTGTAGAAAGGATTCATTCAAACTTATTTATTTACGTCCTTCCCCTCCTTCTTTTTCTCTTTAAGGTCCTGACCAGGTTCAGGCATTTAAATTCTGTCTCTATCTAGCTGAGAAATGGCTAAAGAATACTACAGCTAAGGTAATAAACTGCTTGCAAAACTGTTGGTTTACAGTCAGGCATTTAAGTTAGTGTTTTGTCTTTTGGTGTTTTGGATAATGGGGTGTAAACTGTAACTTAACCAGCCCCAATATGGGAAGTACTGTCTTTTGTGGAAGTGACTGTGTAAGTGAGCCCTCAGAAGAACCCTCTCTGTCCAGTAACATTCTCTTGTTCACAACCTGGCAAAAATTAAGCTTAGCGGTTCTTGAAGGCTGGACAAAAGAATATACAGTTTTAAGGAAGACTAATTTGTTCTTTCTGCTGTTGTCTGTATTTTTCTTGCTGCAGGAGAATGAGCTGGAATCTGTTCAAGCTCTTAGATCAATAGCATTATTAACTTTTGATTTGAGTTCCAAGACCATTTAGCTATTTGTAGTAGTATATATAAAGTAAGTCTGATTTGACTTGGTCCTCAGGCTCATTTTTTACATAGTTGGTAGAAAAAGGTGAATAAGAATCTCAGCCTTACTTCTAAATATCAGACTTGCTATGGAGTTGTTGAGACACAGTACACACTAAGTAGTTCTCTGATACACAGTCACATCTTTGAAGAGAATTGTGCCAAAATTAAACTGTAATTCTAGCAGCCAAGGTTTGATATCAAATCTTTTTTCTTCTCCATCTTACCTCAAAATGTCTTAATTTTACATACTGGTGCACATGGTACATATTTTATTTGGCTTTTTCACAACATACCTTTGTTTACGTTTTCTTGCTAAAGCAAGATACAGATACAGTTATGGGGGCACATCTGAAAAACAGGTCTTGGTACCCAGTTCACTGTTTTAGACTATAAAAAGTTAAGATGATTTTTCTAGTGCTTTTGAGTAAAAAGAGGTTGTTTTATATAAAAACTGTGGTGTTTTGTTAAAGGATGATACTCGTGAAAAAGCAGAAGTCCTACAGAAGAAATTATATATTCAGTATAAGCGATCAGCAACAGAAAATGTTCTAATAACCCATAACCTGAACACTGGAGAGCATTTAAAGTATATTGGGAAACCAGCAAATCTTATCATTTTACTCTACGAACACCACAGCATAGACCAAAGAATCCAAAATCCAACTGGCAGAGATTACCCAGGTAAGCCTCCATAATCTGGTTTCAAAGGAGCAAAAAGACGCTGCTTAGAAAATGCTAAGTGAGATAATACTAGTTTATAAATCTGTTGTTTCTACCTGTTTATGTAGATATCCATATGGCAGCCAAGGAAATCGCCGAAATCAACAGTTTGGATATGAACAAAATTTGGGATATACTGCTGGAGAAGTGGCTGTGCCCAAGTAGACTGCCCTCAGAAGTAAGTCACCACTGGAGATTTGCTTTTGGGGGAAAATGGCCAGTTACGTATGTTTTTATGACTTGTTCAAAAGACTAAGGTTATTTTGCACCATTTGACTTTAGTACTCATGAATCTATTTAAGATGCATCTGAATTCAGACTACTAAGGATTTCAATATTTTTCTAATATTGTTGTGCACCACTGTCTCCAGTGAGAATGATTTGAAATGCTTTCCCTCCTTTCTGTAAAGAGATCATACAGAATCTTTGGTGCTACAGTAAGATTTTGTTGCCAGCCTAAAGGAGCTGTAAATAGTTTCTGCTTCGAAATACCAGTTTGCAGACTGGTGTTGGCTGCCGAGCGTACGGTTAAATAAAGGACTGATAAAACCAGAACTCCTTTCCTTGGCTGCATTAGCAGGGATGCCCAGCTTTTTAAGACAGGGTTTAAGCAAGGATATGACCCAGCTATTTAGCCAGACAATTTAGAAGACTCTCACAGCTAGATTTTCATGTCTTTTTAAAGAAAACTCAGGAAATCTTTGGACATGTACTAGAAGATGGAGAACTCCGGAGGTATGTGTGTTGTCTTCTATGTAATATGGTGAATTATTGTTAACGTGCAAGTTTAACTATATCTGGCTTTTTTAAGAAACTTAACAGTGTGTGTGATTCAGAACTCACTGTTATATTCTTATTTTTACTTTCTGGTGACATCTGGTTTGAATCATCAAATACTTCCTTATGCAATGAAATGCCATTTGCAATAACTTACAGATATAAAGTGCTTAAGAGTAGCTATTTGGAGGTTCTCTCCTCATTTTCTATATCCTTGGAATCTCTTATCCTTCCTCTATTTTTGACACTGAAATATATTTACGTTTCAGTGAATATCGATACACTGTGTTTCAGTAGCTATGCTCTACTTGTATTAAAAACAAATGCTTTTTTGCAGAGTTATGTATCTACTTCAGTCACACCCTGTGGATTATAGTTCAAGGCTGCTTTTTGCAATTACAACATCTGCCACATCTGTAAGTTTTTGAATTCTTGTCTTAGCTTGCTACTTACGAAACTTTTACCTCTTGCTGAAACCAATTGGTGTCTGCTTAACTGTAGGAGTTTCAACCTAAGGCCTCTGTATCTGTTTTGGATAGTTTATATATCTGTAGGAGCTCTATGTTTCTAGTTTAGCAGTATTCTATGAAGTTGACAACTATTTAAACTGGTATAAAAATTAAATGTGAAGCAGTCTGTTACTTAGTATATATTTCCACTAAATTAGTAAAAAAAAAATCTTGAGAAGAATCATGCTAGACATATATAACCCTCTTTCTAGTTGTTCAGCCAATTGTTGTGACTTTTCACTGTGTTTTTCTCCCCCCTCAGCCCATTGGTGTCACTCAGCTGACATTTGTTCACAGGAGCAGAGCACTGAAGTGTTTGCTCTACTTGGCTGATACCAAGACTGTGGAAACGCTCTTCAAGAAACCCATTGAGGAAGTAAAGTATGATGAATTTTCCTGAAGATGTTCCTTAATAGTGATGTTTTCTTGGTCTTTAACAGCCATTGGAAAGAAATATGTGATACTTGGAGAATTCTTTTTTTACTAATCTGGTTTCTGAGCTTTTGCAGTCTGTTTCTGAAGAGTATAATTAGATCTTTTATCTACACTGTAATGCAGTCCAGTACATCAGTCCTAATTTGTAAACCTGAAAGTAGCATGACATTACACTGAAAATATTTTATTCCTTTTTCCATGGATTGCAGTTACTTCTCTAGTAACTGAAGAATTTTCTCCTACCCAGATATACATCATATTCTTTTCAGAGTTCAGAACCACTCATCTTACAGAGACAGATGTCTGCAAAAATAAGGAACCAAAATCCTGGCAGAATAATGTTGTTTCTCTGAAAATATCTGTAGAACTAACTTCCTTAGAAAATAGCCAGAATAGAATTTCTGTGTTGATAGTCTGGAATCGGGGCCTTTTTAATGGAAAGTGATGTTTTCAGAGTACATCATGTCAAAGAGCTACGTGTGGGTTTCTGTGAATATGCAGTCCCTGTGCATGAATTAAATTTTAGTTGTAAGAGTTATAGTAACTGGTTTGTCTCTAGAGATGATCCAGGCCATCCATCATTCAGGTGAATGAAGTTTCCCTAAGCACTTACAAAAGTTTTTTACTTCATTAAGATCTCCTTCATAAGTAGAAATACAATCTATTTTTTTTTTTAAAGCAATAGAACACTTTTCCAATATTGTCCCGGGCTTGATTATGTGATTTATAATATAATAGTCACTGTAAATATCATTAACTCATGTTTTTGGGGGGACTGTTCTTTGGGGTTTTTTTACAGGTATTTTCTAAAATGCTGCATTTATCTGGCAGAGTTTGAAATCTTGAATATCCCATATACTTATGAATCATTTCATAAGAGTCCTAAGGAAGGAATGATCAAGGGGCTGTGGAAGAATCACAGCCATGAACCCATGGTAGGATTTTTAAATCCTTTGTAATTTTGTTACACTTTGTCTGGAATTTAACTTTGACAATTACTTTATGTTACCAAGTATATTTTGTAAACAGCTAACTTAACACTGAAGACAAAGGCAGGTAAATGAGATTTAGACAATAACAGACAGTAGCATATGACCAAAAATGTGTACTATTCTATTAAGACTTCAACAATAATACTCCCAAGTTACAGCCATAAAATGGAAGCGATCTGTTCTTTAGTAGAAATATATACATGCGCGTCTAAAACTTGAAAATGACAGATAAAAAAAGCTTTAGCCTTCCTAGAAGATCATGAATGTATATTAAAATGCAGCATGTCCTTGCTCTCCTGCAGGCTGTTAGACTGGTGACAGAACTCAGTCTAGACTACAAAGTGTACGATTCCCAGCTGTGGAATGGCCTCCTACAGAAACTCGTTGGTTTCAATATGGTAAGGAATTTTTAAGCATGAAGTTCTGTAGCAAGGTGAGAAAAAGGCTTTTTTTTAATCCACCGATTTCTAAAGAATGTGATAGATACATAAACTATAAACTTACTGTAAACCATTATTTCTATATGCCTCACTCCTCCCAAAGCAACAGAGGTACCCTGAGGGTCTGCAGACAAGCAGCCTAATGCAGTTCTGTAGATTATCGCCAAATCTTAAAAATCACTGTAGTGTTTTATAGTGAAATATTTTTTTTTCAGATTCAATATCTAAGAAGAGTTTTGATAGCAATTACTGGGATTCATTCATTATGGGAGGTAAGCAAATATTCTGTGACTCCTCATCTTTTTCTTCACTTAAGAGGAGTTTAGCATCCTGTTTGTGGGTGTGAATGGCAGCCTTCTATGCCATGAAGTGCTATGCTTGAGAAGTTTTTGAAAGATTATTTTTATGACAATACAATATGCAGATGAGTATCATTATCAAGCACTGAAATGGCATATTTTGGACTTGTGGTTCCTTCAGTAAACATTTACTTGGAGAGTTTTGTAAAGTTGGACAGAGTAATTTTACTATCAGTCAAAACATGGCTAGATTTTAGGCTATGAGATGAGGAAAGCAATACTAGGGGATGATTCTTCCAGGATAAAAAGAAAAGGAAATAAACAGACTTCTTCCACCTACAGTGGGTCAGGACGTCTGTGTTTACAAATACACTTACTTACAACTGTGTTTGCCTATTAATTTAAAACTTTGTTGTCAACAGATCCCCAACTTCAGTCGAGCTTGGCGAAGTGTAGTTCTGTCACCATTTCTCACAGGTAGGGTTGTTACTGGCTACTATGCTTGTATAGTAACTTTGGTTATATATTTACTTTATCATGTTGTCTTTATTTTTTAGCTTCATGTCCACTGGCTCCTAAACAGTTAGAGGAATGTTGTGAGTGTTTTGTGATTCTGCTCAAGTAAGTAGTTGGTGCATCCCAGGGTTGTGTTAGTTTCAGTGGGAATGTCCATTTGTAATGTCTCATCCAACAATCTGCCCTAAACAATTTAGCTGCCCATTTGCTGCCCCCATGAGGGGTATCTGTTCCTGTCCTGACATTTTTAAAGGACTCATGGTCAACCCTAAAAGTCCAATTAATATTTTTCTTAGCACATTTCCTAAAAAATTACCACAGAGTATAAGAGAAAAAGAATTCATTTTCCTACAAAGAATACCACAGAGTATAAGAGAAAAAGAATTCATTTTCCTACAAAGAATAAATCTGACATGATAAAAAGGTAATAGCTGCACATCTATAAACATGGTTAACCTACGGTATTAATGTTCCAAAATATCTTATACATAATCAGTTTTGCATTGCCATTACAACATAAAAAAGCACAATAAATCATTATCTTATTCACCACAGTGCTCTGACTTGCTCAAGAGAAGAACCAGAGCTCAAAGAGCCTGACTTGAACCAAAAGTTCGTTAGGAAATTCTGGAAATGGATCCAGCCAAAGAACCCGCCTACACTACTGTGCATATACATGTGTACCAAAGCATTCCTCCAGGCAGCTGGGCAACAATTCCCCTCAAAACAGGGCCTTGGCTGTTTAGAAAGAGAAACTGTAGTTGGGTCGGGGGATTTTTCAAACTAGAAGATAATCATGCATTTGTACTCTGTGAACCTTCAACTCGCAAAGCTTGGCCATTTCTGAAAATAAGATGAGGTTGGAATGTATTATTTTATCTGGCTTAAAAATCTCAGTGGGGTTTTGTTGACAGTATTAAGCTATATTGTAGTTGAGAACCTCAGTCCTAATCTTCTTCTGAAGGTGTCCTGTTCTGTCTGACCTGGATGTCATTGGAATAGCTAAACAATACGCGCAGTTGGACCTTCCAGCTTTTGCTTTGGGATGTCTCTTGCTGATTCCTCAGTCGGAGAAGCAAAAGCAGCAAATTCAGGTAAATAGTAAGTTTTGTGTTCTACCTGTGCAATGGAAATGTCTTTACACATGGTATGTTTGACACTGTCTGTGAAAGATGGTAATTTATAATCCCATTTTATTTAAGTATGCCACTGCTGACAGCTCCTTGGTGTTTCCCATCCACAAAAGCTATTTCCCTGAATTTGTCCTTCTGAAAGGGATCATGTGAACACTTCCGTTTGCTTTTTTTAAAGCAAGAACAGCTGACCTCAAGTCATCCTCAGCAGCTTTGTCATATGACTTTGCCTTTGAGGCTTTGAGGATATTTTATGGGATCACACCCATAAAACCCATGAAAAAAAACCCAACCAACCAACAAAATACAAGCTATAGCCATATACCTGCTAGAGCAACGTGAAGTTATGGTAATATATATAATTGCTGAGAAGCTACCACTGGGCTCATTTCACAGCAGGTTGTAAGTTTGATAATTGTATTTTTTTACCTAGACTTTCAAAATTTAATTGTTCTTGAATAAAGCAAATGCTTGTTCTGGAGGCAGAGTTCCTACTTTAATCATTCACAGAATATTAATGTAGCCTTTTTTTTTTTTTTGCAAGGGTTTCTTATCAACGTGTAACATAGAAATGGTCTTGCAACAAATAGACGAACACATGAACACTGGAGAAGTGGTGGCATTTGCTTCTCAGGTAAAGAAATAAAATTTACTTCACTTGCCTTTGACTTAGTGCCTTTTTTGCTACTCAATTGTACACAGAACCTTTTTTCCCCCCTCTCTCTCCTGATGCTGGAGAAGTGGTGGCATTTGCTTCTCAGGTAAAGAAATAAAATTTACTTCACTTGCCTTTGACTTAGTGCCTTTTTTGCTACTCAATTGTACACAGAACCTTTTTTCCCCCCTCTCTCTCCTGATGTCTCCAGCCATTAGTTAACATAAGGCTTATGAAATTGCATCTCTCTTGCCTTGGGCTGCCTTCCTAAGGGCAAGTTTCTTAACTCATTCCCTTATCTCAATCTCAGATTAGTCTTTATAAGATCTGCCATTTCACAGCACCAAAAAAAAATATTTTAAAGAAGTCCTGCTCTGTGGGGGTCTAATGAGAAAAAGTAAATTTTTTTCTTATGTTAAAACATTAATACTTTTCCATTACTAAAACTTGAATCTACAGATTAGATCTTTGGTTTTGGACAGTATCATCAATGAAAAGCTGTATGGAAAATTATTGAAAACTAAATATTTTCCATTGTTGAAGCAACACCTGATGAATACTCACCGAATGAAAGAACTAGTAAATTATTTTGCCAAAAAGAACTGGTAAGTTGATGTAACAGGTGATGCATGACTGATAACAATTACAGAAACTGAATCTCTTCTTAATGTTAGGGTGGTTTTTTGCATTTATTTGCAGTCATGGAGATTTTCCTAGTACTCAATCTCTAAGAATTTTTAAGTATTGCTCTGGTAAATAAAGAAATCAAACAAAAAAACCTTACCTCACTACTTTGCGTGCTTAAGGCAAGAGTTTTACAGTGTTATTCAAGCCAAAGTAAGAGCTTATCGAGCCTGGGCTGGGACACAGATCAAATGCAGTTAAAACAGCAAAAATAACCCCACTGAAAAAGCAAATACTTTTGGATTTAATCACTTTACTGTACCTTCAGATGAATCCAGCTGTAGCAGCGTCACAGCTTCAGCAGTAAGAACACTCTGGGGGAAAAAAAATAAAAATAAATGAACTGCACATGCTCAAGAACTAATGGTTTTGCTGCTTAGTTTTTCAGGAGTGAGAAACACCTCTTACATTCCACTTAAATAAAGCAAAGGGTTTTGCTGCT
The DNA here is from genome assembly GCF_001431845.1 of Calidris pugnax. Classification (NCBI taxonomy): domain Eukaryota; kingdom Metazoa; phylum Chordata; class Aves; order Charadriiformes; family Scolopacidae; genus Calidris; species Calidris pugnax. The sequence continues at coordinate 1,048,027 of NW_015090783.1, read as the reverse complement.
GAACCTGCTGCAGGGCTGTTCTCCATCAGCAATCAGTGACTGGGCTCATTGTCCTCAGCTGCAACCTGTCCTTTCAGACCCCAGATACTCACTGTTGCAGGTCACTGTGTTACCAGTTCACCCACAGTCAGAATGGGGCAGGAACCAATAAATAACCACTTAGATTCTACTGTATATTGAGTTTATTAACAGCCACAGATTAAATGCTTGGCTTGTCATAGCTTGCTTTCCTCTACTGGGAATGGTGGGACCTATCTGACTTCAAAAGTGTGGGGTCAAACCTTATTTTTATACTTCAGTGTATATAGTCTAAATGCTTGGCTTTTTAGAGAACTTGTTGACAAAGTTAATAAGCTTTTTGCCTCCTGCAGCATTGATGATGCAATAGCCCTAATTCAAGAGTATCAAGAGAAATGTGGAAATCCTCCTCTGGGAGACGTACCATCGACTGATCTTCTGAAGGTAAAAGAAACTGCTTTTGTACATCACACAGGACTTTCTCCTGTTTTTCTAAGACTTTCACTCAACTTTTAGAGAAAATACTTCTTAGCAGATTTATTTTATTAAAATATATTGAATATAATAAAATATCCCTGTATTAATTCAAATAATTAATTTTACTTAAACCAAATCTGTGCCATACTAAGCCATATGCTTTCAAGTATTTTCACAGGTCTTAGAGTATATCCTGTTTTCCTCAGCCCTAGTAAAATCGTTTTCTTACCTTCCAGCTGTATCTGGATGGCCCAGAGGAGCCTTGTGTACAGAACGGTCACGGATAAGGCCTTATTTCCCCTTTTCTCCCTCTACTGGCAAGACAAGGGCCGTGCATTGGGAATTCTCACTGCTCAGGTCAACGTTAAACTAAACCCTCAATGCTCTTTTGCTAAAAGCTGCCCTGAGCTTTCCACAGTTTTTTAAAACTGTTCTAGGCTGTTTCTTCTCCATACTCTATCCCCATTGGAACAGTTTAGATTCGCAGCAGAGTTTCATGTTTCTATTCAACACTTTGATTTTTAGGAAGGATTAAGGTTTATTTGCTTTTTCAGGTCAGGATCACTCTAAGATTTCACTGATGCAAACATAACCTTGCATTATTGTGATAAACCTCTTTTTAAAGCTGTAAGTAAGTGGTGTACTTCATGTAAAATAAACTTTGTAGACAAACTGTAATTTTAACTACAGTGAGCACAAATAAAGAGACTTACCTATCAATTTTGGCCTTATATTGTTCTATAAACCTTTTTTAATTACGAAATTGTCAGTAAATTGATCAGTGCTCAGTCACTAACCTTCTGTGAATAACGTTTGCCAAGGTTTTCTTTTCAACTTTGTTCTTTCTGTGTGGCTGCAGCCGGATAAAGCAACTGGCACGTGTTTCACTGCATGAAACAGCAGTCAGCCAACAGTTCCTGAGATATCAGGCTGAAATGTTTGGTCTTTTTCTAAGGTAAAGCAGGTTTGTTTTGAACAGAAATAAGTTATTCAGTCAGCTGATGACATAGAAGTAAAGGGTTTAGCTGATCCCTTAAGTTCTATGGGAAACCATTAGTTTAACTCAAACCTTCATGACAAATATTGTCCGGCTGTTTGCACAGCTACTGCCCTGGAAACAGTCGTAACACAAAGGCCAAGGGAAGAGGCCTCCATTTTAAATGTGATCCTGTAGAAGACAAAAGATAAAACTATTTTCATTGGAAGGTTAGCAGTGATGAGAGATGGGTCCAGTCTTCTTCAGCAACCCCTGGTTTAGTCTCCAGCAGCCGTACAAACGCCACGTGGAATTAAATCATTTAAAACCTCTGTACATGGAGCTAAGTGCATATACATGTAGGGTCAGACGTGAGCCATAAATAAAAAAAGCCTCTCTTCACTGTTTAGATTTAATGAGAACCCTCATTCATTAAAGCATAATGGTATTTGAAGCAGCTTTGATTATAAAAAGACTCAACTTCCAACTTTAACTCAACTTGTTTTACTTTAAGTTATGAGTTAATTGCAGTATTTTCAGAATCTATCAACCCATTCTATTAACTTAATTGGGAATGTTATATTGAGAAAATTAACTATCAACTGGATTCTGAAGCAAATATAACACAGCCCACAAGTTCTCAATCTTTTTGTTGAAGCCCTTTACCTGTATCCTTCAGAAGTCACTCCCCAAATGAGAGCATCAGGTGTTGAAAAAGCAACTACAACTGTTGCGTTTTTCTCCAACAACAGTTCATAAAGCTTAGTTTTTCTATGAAGTGGAGTTTATTACACCATTAAGGAACAGTATTTAAACAGTTATTTTAATGGAATATTTTACAAATCAATTCATACAGAGAAAAGCAAACACAATGTTGTTTTAAAGTTATTACCAATAAGCTACATCGTTAAGCTGTTAGCGAGAGTGTCGTACTGTAAACTAGCAATCAAGTATTGTAGTAACTTGCAGTTCAGAATGAGATGGTAAAAATACCAGACAAGCAAAGACATTTTTAAGACTTTTTGTACTCAATTCTTTCTACTTTCACATCATCTCCGATTAGTTGATAGACGTATGTAACTACTGTAGAAGCCTGGATATCCATCAGCACAAACGAAGGAATGATGTTGCTGGAAAGAGAGGAAAAAAAATCCTATTAATTGTGCCCATATAATCACCACAGCAGTGTTTCACCATTACTTAACAGACATCAATCTAAGAAAAATTGATAGGAATTTTGTAAGCACAGGACATCAGATACAAAGCTTTATGTATTTTGCTCTCATCTGTTTTGAACCTGTTTCGTTCAAGGAGATTTAGTAAGTACCACCAACCCTTCCTCCCTCACGTTTAGAATGTGAACATTCACCTCCACCAGAAGTTCTGGAAGTGAATAATGTTTGCCGAGGTTTTCTTTTCAACTTTGTTCTTTCTGTGTGGCTGCAGCCGGATAAAGCAACTGGCACGTGTTTCACTGCATGAAACAGCAGTCAGCCAACAGTTCCTGAGATATCAGGCTGAAATGTTTGGTCTTTTTCTAAGGTAAAGCAGGTTTATTTTGAACAGAAATAAGTTATTCAGTCAGCTGATGACATAGAAGTAAAGGGTTTAGCTGATCCCTTAAGTTCTATGGGAAACCATTAGTTTAACTCAAACCTTCATGACAAATATTGTCCGGCTGTTTGCACAGCTACTGCCCTGGAAACAGTCGTAACACAAAGGCCAAGGGAAGAGGCCTCCATTTTAAATGTGATCCTGTAGAAGACAAAAGATAAAACTATTTTCATTGGAAGGTTAGCAGTGATGAGAGATGGGTCCAGTCTTCTTCAGCAACCCCTGGTTTAGTCTCCAGCAGCCATACAAACGCCACGTGGAATTAAATCATTTAAAACCTCTGTACATGGAGCTAAGTGCATATACATGTAGGGTCAGACATGAGCCATAAATAAAAAAAGCCTCTCTTCACTGTTTATAGATTTAACGAGAACCATCATTCATTAAAGCATAGTGGTATTTGCAACAGCTTTGATTATAAAAAGACTCAACTTCCAACTTTAACTCAACTTGTTTTACTTTAAGTTATGAGTTAATTGCAGTATTTTCAGAATCTATCAACCCATTCTATTAACTTAATTGGGAATGTTATATTGAGAAAATTAACTATCAACTGGATTCTGAAGCAAATATAACACAGCCCACAAGTTCTCAATCTTTTTGTTGAAGCCCTTTACCTGTATCCTTCAGAAGTCACTCCCCAAATGAGAGCATCAGGTGTTGAAAAAGCAACTACAACTGTTGCGTTTTTCTCCAACAACAGTTCATAAAGCTTAGTTTTTCTATGAAGTGGAGTTTATTACACCATTAAGGAACAGTATTTAAACAGTTATTTTAATGGAATATTTTACAAATCAATTCATACAGAGAAAAGCAAACACAATGTTGTTTTAAAGTTATTACCAATAAGCTACATCGTTAAGCTGTTAGCGAGAGTGTCGTACTGTAAACTAGCAATCAAGTATTGTAGTAACTTGCAGTTCAGAATGAGATGGTAAAAATACCAGACAAGCAAAGACATTTTTAAGACTTTTTGTACTCAATTCTTTCTACTTTCACATCATCTCCAATTAGTTGATAGACGTATGTAACTACTGTAGAAGCCTGGATATCCATCAGCACAAACGAAGGAATGATGTTGCTGGAAAGAGAGGAAAAAAAATCCTATTAATTGTGCCCATATAATCACCACAGCAGTGTCTCACCACTACTTAACAGACATCAATCTAAGAAAAATTGATAGGAATTTTGTAAGCACAGGACATCAGATACAAAGCTTTATGTATTTTGCTCTCATCTGTTTTGAACCTGTTTCGTTCAAGGAGATTTAGTAAGTACCACCAACCCTTCCTCCCTCACGTTTAGAATGTGAACATTCACCTCCACCAGAAGTTCTGGAAGTTCAGTTCAGAAGAAACCTTCCCCACAGCTATTTCCCACCCTTCACTTACTTGTCTAAGGCATGATAAGCTCCTGTAGCTGATCCTGGATTGATATAGAACTTGTTTTCGTGTTCAAATGCCTCAAATTTGTGTGTATGTCCTGAAATTAGGATGTCCACATCAAACTGCCTCTGTAGCAGCGCCAGGCTGGCCATGTCACCCCAAGGGATAACCTGATGCCCGTGAATCAGCCCGATTTTGAACTGTCCAACAGTTACAACTTTCTGTTCAGGATAATTCAGGTTCTAAAAATAAAATAAAAAAAACCCCAATACATTAGATATATAGATTTGTATTTAAAACCAACTCTGTAACAGCAAAAAGAAAGGGGGAAAGCTTATGGAAATATTCAATGTAATTGGCCCCATCGCTGCAAAATGAGAGCTACAAGGCTGCTTTTAGGAGCACTGCAGAGAATGTGGTAGGACACAATGAAATTCAAAGGTCTGACAACAGCAGATCCTGTTTGCTGGAATCCTAGACGTAGCCAAGTACAAATATGCAAATTACCTTTCTTCACACTGATGACAGATGAGAACTTACTGTACAATTCACATCACTGCCTCTAACCCCAACTCTTTTGCCCAGTTGGCTTTTCACGCGCACTTCGCACCACAAAACCTCAGTTTGCCCACTTTTACTTGAATTACAAATAACCCAAGTGTTGCCCTTATGTCAAAGAGGAACAAAAAAACCGTCATTATCAAGAGAGGACACTACCTCATCAAAGTCCCCTCTGACAACATGAACATCCCCAGCCAGAGTCTTGAGGTAGTCGTAAGTGTCCTTGGTGCAGAGGTTTCCGGTGCAGAGGATGTGTTGGATCTTTCCTGGAACCAGCAGTTTTTTGAATTTGGCTGGGAGGCTGTTGCATCGATGCGGAATGTGGAGATCTCCTAATACTAACACCAACTGATGGGGTGTCAGGGCAGGGAAGAAAGATCGTTACAGACACTTATTAAGACAAGAAGCGTGAGGGAACAGAAAGCATTGCAATGTCTTCTTCAGTTTCATAACATTTCATTTCGATATAAAGGCTACTAAAATAAGAAGGAAATGGTGATGGAATATTGCTATACTGAGGGAAAACAAGGGCCCTTACTAAGGCAGAACACTATCCAGAGTGGGGCTTTACAAACACAACGGTCTACAGATTATTTGTTTTTAACTTAGTTGCTGAAAGTCATTGTTATTTTTATAACAAAAGAAATGTATTTTATGCGAATTTGGGAACCACCATAGACTATCCCACATTTTTCCTCCTTAAACACCAAAAAAACCCCACGATACAGGACATCTCCAGTACATGTTCTCAAGCACAGTCCTGGCTAGCTGTGGCCACTTCCCTTTAAAACTCTTCTTTTGAGTTTTTCTACCTTAATTAACTTCTGTTTTTTTAATTATTTATTTAAAAAAAAAAAAAAAAAAGAAAAAAAGCAGCAAATTTGCAACGTGTTAATAGCTGACCATAACAGGAAGCTTGTTCAGTGTCCATATTATAGGAACCACTGAAAAACAGGGTAAGACTTAATAGTTTAAAAAAAAACCCCAGGGCTCTGCAGAGCAGCTCAGCTGGAGTCCTGCACCCAGTGGGTCAGTTGCCACTTCTCTACATCCACCGTTTCAGTACAAGAGATGCACAGAGAATATAAATTTAATGGGGGGGGCTTCAAAATTAAGGATTTGAATGAAGTAAGACCGTAGTTTAACATTACAGGCTTTAAATCTGCGAATAAAGGAACAATTAATGCAAGCAACAAAGCAATAAATTAATTATGCAAAAGGGGCATGAAAAGCTCTATGAAGCACGGGGTGTTACGCCACTACACTGTAAACAACACTAAAACTTGGTAACTTGAAAAATAGCTCCATTTTAAAAAGGGACAGTTTTATCTCCCAACCATAATGCTTCGTTAGTCAGACAGTTCCTAAAATGACAGCCAGCAACGTGTTTGTAAACACAGCCTGGATATATCCGCAGTAACTATGCTAAGAAATTACCTTTTTTAATATTTTCTTTTTAAATAAGAAATATACCTTTTTTAATATTTTCTTTTTAAATTTTTGGCCCTGTGGCCATCTCCCTGCTAAGAGTCATCAAAAATGGCAGAGGGAACTCAGGTGGATTTTATGTTTGCTTTTGGTTGGTTTTTTCTTTTCAATTAGCTCAGTGTCATCACCAAAACACCTTTGGAGATTAGATGGTGGAAGGTATCGGTAAAGCAATACAGGACTTTTTTAATCAATGAGCTACCAACTGGAAATTAAGCCAAGAGAGGAAAAACCAACACATTTTTGATGGCCCTCCAAGTGAAAAACACCCTCAGTAGCATCAGTCTAGGGATTATACACTTGAATGCAAGTGAAAAATGGGTGACGAGTGATTTTATTAAAAAGGCAGTAGATAGATTCTCTTACTGATGCTTCAGTGGCTCAGACATGCAATATCAGTTTTGTATTTAATGTTGAATACAATTGTACTGCCACTTAAAACACACAACCCCACTCAACTCAGCGGAGTTTGAGCACTCAACAAAGGCTGTTTCCTTTGCTGACAAACCGTCAGGCCCCATATTTTCCCCCAAATCACATCTGAGCTGCCATTAATTATAGAAAATCTCGGTGAGCTACAATTACACAAATAAATTTAAAGCACTAAAGCGTTTTTAATAATCACAGGTACCCACAACGTGAAATAGCAGCACAGAATGTTACAACATCTGGCTTTAAGTAGGAATTTAGGTGCAATCTCGAGCGCGGGTTGAACCGCAGCCCCTAATTCCTAGGTACCATCTGACATTTGTATCAGGTAGTGAGAGGAACCAGCCCTTACCACCGGGGTTAGCAACAGCCAAGAGGAGGAGACTTACTCTGTGCCCAGCCTTATTGGAATGAAGAAGTTGATTGCAGACAGGGAGGGGGGCAATGAAAAACAGGGTGAAACATGATCAATGTTAAAACAAAAGAAAGCAACAGAAAAAGAAAATATAGCCAAATGAACAAGCAAATAATAATAATTAATGAATCGTTGATGTTATGAAAGAAGCGTTAAAAAAAAAAATAAATTAACAATTAAATTCCATTCAATCTGAGGGGGTGACAGCCCCTCGGCGCGGCCTCCTCGCCGCCGCCGGGCCCTCGGCGGAGCTGCGCCTCTTCCCTGCGCTCCCCTCCCGCCCCTCCACCCCCCCCGGCTCGGCATGAGGCGGATTGCGGGGCGGACACTGATAGAAAACGTTCCCTCAGCGCCCGTT
>NW_015090783.1:1017791-1031949 GCF_001431845.1 Calidris pugnax | reverse complement strand
AAAAAAAAAAAAAAAAAGAAAAAAAGCAGCAAATTTGCAACGTGTTAATAGCTGACCATAACAGGAGCCTTGTTCAGTGTCCATATTATAGGAACCACTGAAAAACAGGGTAAGACTTAATAGTTTAAAAAAAAACCCCAGGGCTCTGCAGAGCAGCTCAGCTGGAGTCCTGCACCCAGTGGGTCAGTTGCCACTTCTCTACATCCACCGTTTCAGTACAAGAGATGCACAGAGAATATAAATTTAATGGGGGGGCTTCAAAATTAAGGATTTGAATGAAGTAAGACCGTAGTTTAACATTACAGGCTTTAAATCTGCGAATAAAGGAACAATTAATGCAAGCAACAAAGCAATAAATTAATTATGCAAAAGGGGCATGAAAAGCTCTATGAAGCATGGGGTCTGTAAACAACACTAAAACTTGGTAACTTGAAAAATAGCTCCATTTTAAAAAGGGACAGTTTTATCTCCCAACCATAATGCTTCGTTAGTCAGACAGTTCCTAAAATGACAGCCAGCAACGTGTTTGTAAACACAGCCTGGATATATCCGCAGTAACTATGCTAAGAAATTACCTTTTTTAATATTTTCTTTTTAAATAAGAAATATACCTTTTTTAATATTTTCTTTTTAAATTTTTGGCCCTGTGGCCATCTCCCTGCTAAGAGTCATCAAAAATGGCAGAGGGAACTCAGGTGGATTTTATGTTTGCTTTTGGTTGGTTTTTTCTTTTCAATTAGCTCAGTGTCATCACCAAAAATGAAGCATGGGGTGTTACGCCACTACACTGTAAACAACACTACATCTAGAGACAGTCTATCCCTGGTAACTTGAAAAATAGCTCTGTATTAAAAAGGGACAGTTTTATCTCCCAACCATAATGCTTCGTAGTCAGACAGTTCCTAAAATGACAGCCAGCAACGTGTTTGTAAACACAGCCTGGATATATCTGCAGTAACTATGCTAAGAAATTACCTTTTTTAATATTTTCTTTTTAAATTTTTGGTCCTGTGGCTATCTCCCTGCTAAGAGTCATCAAAAATGGCAGGGGGAACTCGGGTGGGTTTTACGTTTGCTTTTGGGTTGGTTTTTTTTTTTCAATTGACTCAGTGTCATCATCAAAGCACCTTTGGAGATTAGATGGTGGAAGGTATTGGTAAAGCAATACAGGAGTTTTTTTAATCAATGAGCTACCAACTGGAAATTAAGCCAAGAGAGGAAAAACCAACACATTTTTGATGGCCCTCCAAGTGAAAAACACCCTCAGTAGCATCAGTCTAGGGATTATACACTTGAATGCAAGTGAAAAATGGGTGACGAGTGATTTTATTAAAAAGGCAGTAGATAGATTCTCTTACTGATGCTTCAGTGGCTCAGACATGCAATATCAGTTTTGTATTTAATGTTGAATACAATTGTACTGCCACTTAAAACACACAACCCCACTCAACTCAGCGGAGTTTGAGCACTCAACAAAGGCTGTTTCCTTTGCTGACAAATGCAAGTGAAAAATGGGTGACGAGTGATTTTGTTTATTAAAATGGCAGTAGATAGATTCTCCTACTGATGCTTAAGTGGCTTAGACATGCAATATAAGTTTTGTATTTAACGTTGAATACAATTATATTGCCACTTAAACCACATAACCCCACTCAACTCTGGGGAGTTTGAGCACTCAACAAAGACCGTTTCCTTTGCTGACAAACCGTCAGGCCCCATATTTTCCCCCAAATCACATCTGAGCTGCCATTAATTATAGAAAATCTCGGTGAGCTACAATTACACAAATAAATTTAAAGCACTAAAGGAGTTTTTTTAATCAATGAGCTACCAACTGGAAATTAAGCCAAGAGGGGAAAAAACAACACATTTTTGATGGCCCTCCAACTGAAAAACACCCTCAGTAGCATCAGTCTAAAGATTATATACTTGAATGCAAGTGAAAAATGGGTGACGAGTGATTTTGTTTATTAAAATGGCAGTAGATAGATTCTCCTACTGATGCTTAAGTGGCTTAGACATGCAATATAAGTTTTGTATTTAACGTTGAATACAATTATATTGCCACTTAAACCACATAACCCCACTCAACTCTGGGGAGTTTGAGCACTCAACAAAGACCGTTTCCTTTGCTGACAAACCGTCAGGCCCCATATTTTCCCCCAAATCGCATCTGAGCTGCCATTAATTAAAGAAAATCTCAGCAAGCTACAATTACACCAATAAATTTAAAGCACTGAAGCGTTTTTAATAATCACAGGTACCCACAACGTGAAATAGCAGTGCAGAATGTTACATCTGGCTTTAAGTCAGAATTTAGGTGCAATCTCGAGCACGGTTTGAACCGCAGCCCCTAATTCATAGGTACCATCTGACATTGGTATCGGGTAGTGAGAGGAACCAGCCCTTACCACCGGGGTTAGCAACAGCCAAGAGGAGGAGACTTACTCTGTGCCCAGCCTTATTGGAATGAAGAAGTTGATTGCAGACAGGGGGGGGCAATGAAAAACAGGGTGAAACATGATCAATGTTAAAACAAAAGAAAGCAACAGAAAAAGAAAATATAGCCAAATGAACAAGCAAATAATAATAATTAATGAATCGTTGATGTTATGAAAGAAGCGTTAAAAAAAAAAATAAATTAACAATTAAATTCCATTCAATCTGAGGGGGTGACAGCCCCTCGGCGCGGCCTCCTCGCCGCCGCCGGGCCCTCGGCGGGGCTGCGCCTCTTCCCTGCGCTCCCCTCCCGCCCCTCCACCCCCCCCGGCTCGGCATGAGGCGGATTGCGGGGCGGACACTGATAGAAAACGTTCCCTCAGCGCCCGTTCGGCACCGCCGCCCCACGGCCGCCGCCGGGGCCCGCCCGCCCGCCGCACGGCGCCCCTGACCCAGGCCCGGCGGGCCGCGGCCGGGGTAGAAACGAGCCCCGGGCATCCCCCGGCGCCACAGGGCGAGCCCCGGCCGGCGAGGAGAGGGTCCCCGGGGCTGCGGGACGGGCGCTCCCGGGGCTCACCATCCTGCTCGGCACCGCGCTCCCTCACACCCGCCGCCGCGGCTCCTCCCGGAAGGCAGGGCCCGTCCCAACCGGCCGCTACGGCGCCTGCGAAGGGCCAAACTCCCCCGAAACGCGTTTCTCCGCAGCGTTTCTCCGGCTACATCCGGGTCTCTCAGGAGGGGGCGTTTCCCGCCTTTTCTGCCGTCTTCGTGTGAGGGGAAAGGAAGGGAAGGGGGCTGCAGGCCGTGGCGGGCCATGAAGTGTGTCATTGGGGGGGCTCATCTCAGAGGTACCCGTGGCCGCAGGGGAGGCAGAAGGCCGGGGATAGAGTGGGGTATGTGGGAGAAACATGCAACCCAGAGCGGGGCCGCCTCAGGGTGGGCACACCTCAGCAGGGATGGCGGCCGTGGGCATGTGTGAATGTCCTTGGCGCTGCCCTCCGTGGGTGTCCCCATGGGCGTCCTCAGATGGTGCAAAATGGGGCACGAAGCACTGGGAGCTGCATCCAGCCGCGCCATGGTCAGAGCAGAGCTGGGGAGCTGCCTCTTCCTCATCCCCACGGGGACAATGGCGTTCCCGTCGGGCAATACACCGCCTCAGAAAGTTGTTCAGATGGGAGAGCAGAGGGCTGGGTTTGTCACACGCCGCTCTTCCAGAGGCACAACCAAACCTCCTGCGTGCAGCATTTTCATCTAAAATGCTGCTCTCCCAGTGCCAGGGTGGGCAAAGGCAAATTTTGAGACCTACAGCTGGTTTCTGCTATCTTCTAGAGTTACATCTTTTAAGATAATCCAACTGCTTATGGCTTTCTCAAAATTGTTGCCATCTACAAAATTTCTAACTTCAGTGATGTTTTGTCCCATTAGATTGAATTAATTTGTGGTGACATCAGGCCACAGCAGGTGCTGCAAAGGGACAGACGATGTTTGAGGTGCCCCTCTTTGGAGGCAGCTTTCCAAAACATCAGGGTTGTTTGTGCTACTAAAATGGAAAGAGTAATGTTTTCCACCATGTTATCAAGTTTCTTCAAAACGTGTAGAGAATTTGTAATGTTTCCTCTTAAATCACTCTGGAGAAAATGCAGTATAGCTTTTTTATTTTTAACTTAGAATGCATATTGCACTGTTTTCTTTTCCTGCTAGTGTTTGGAAGAGCAATACATGCCATAGCACGTATAAGCGATGAATTTTGGTTTGACCCCGTAGAAAAAGGTGTAAGTGAATTTGATTTATTCTAATCTAAAAGTCTTTACTGGAAGCATAGTGTTTATGTTGCTGGATGTTGTGTTGTTTTCCTACAGGTACCCTTCAGTCCGAGTTGCATTCTCTCTCAGCTTCCTCCACTTTCAGTATGGACAAATGCCATATTTTCTGTAATTCAAATTATGCAGATTAAGTCATGGAAGATTCATTCCTACTCTGCCCTTAATATTCTTCGATTTTTGTTACCCAAGATGAACCTTGTCCAGGACATCTGGATTAATACCAAGGGTTTACTTCTGTTGTCATGGGTCAAAAGGTTTATGTTTTGTACTACATCAGAAGCTGCCTTTAAACAACATGTTTTTGTACCGGTATGACTCAACAGGAAGAATGTGCCCATTTATATGCCTTCAATTAATCAAACACCATTTCCAGCAGAATTAGGGTTTTCTCTAGAGGTTTCTTAGATAAAAGTGATCGACTCTCAACTTGCTGGGAGGCTGGAAATTCAGAAGTAGAGATGATTTCTTTTATACCTGAAGGATTTTTGAGGTGGTAGTAATATCTTTGCTCATCTGTACGTATCATGTGCTGGCTGCACGGGAAGATTGTTGTGGAATAAACTCCAGTGCTTCAAATGCCTCAAATGCAAGCTGAGCTTTAAGTATTTAGGTAACTCACACTTCAGGGCCACTTAAATGTCCGTAGATTGGATTCCTGTGCCTGTATTACACCAGTGACTCCTGACCAGTAAATAATGAGGGTGGTAAGTTTGAACATGTTTGTATGCGTGATGCACCTATATTTATTTGGAGAGGTACTCGTTTAATGGTTTTGTGGCTTAGGTGTGGTAGTGAAGCACAGAGATGGCTTGTGGCTTAGGTGTGGTAGTGAAGCACAGAAATGGCTTTTGTGTTAAAGGTTCAATATGAAATAGTTTTGAGTTAAATTATTTCACTTGTATTTTCAGCTTGCCTTAAGATCAGTGAATTCTTCAAGGTCAGCATATGCATATGTCTTCTTCTCATCGATGTTTTTTCAACATTACCGCTGGACAACTGTGTCTCAACCATGTCAGAAGGAAAAACAGTTATCCCTGCCATGTAAATTGATAATTAAGGTACATTTTAATGGATTGTTATGCACAGCTTTGGAAGCAGCAAATTAGCCTAATTTCCAAATGAAATTATAGGGGAAAGCTCAGAGGCACGTAGATGGCTCTAAACTCAAGTGCTTTTGAACAATTCTGCAAGAGAAACCGTTGGTATTTAATTATGTTCAGAAGTTGTACCTCCTGAGCCGTGCCCTGTGGTTCACAAAGTATGAAGCAGCTTAATCTTGGGGTGAAGGAATACCACATTTCTGCCTCTGGAGTGTTTCTCCTGGAGCCTTCAAAACCAGTGTGAGGCAGGAGAGCTTTGACCAGTTGTTTAGCAAACAAGCCCGTTGGCCACATGTTGGGTGAGGATGGCGAGGATCAGTATCAGCTGCCTCAGTGTCTGCTTACAAAGCAGTTTGGGGAAGCCATAAAAGCAGGAGGTTCAGATAAACTGTATGAAAGTTGCAAAATTGCTTGATGAGTAACCTCTGCACTGATTTTTTTTTTCTTTTTTTTACAGTCAGTTCTTCCTGTATTTAGATATGTAAATGTCCTGGAAAGGAATGTAGAGAAATGCAGCATTTATACAAATATTAATGATCATCACATAACTTTTCAGCTCCTCTGTAAACATGGTAGGTTACACTTAAAAGTGCAGGGCAACGTAATGCTCAGTGTAATTATTAACTGAATGTTATTGATGGAACATTGTGCCAAACACTTGCAGCCTCTTCACATCGTAATTTATATTTATCACAGGCATCACCTTGTTAAAACAAAGTTATAACAGGTTTTATCAGACAAAGGTTCTTCAGTTCAGTAGTTACACGTGCTACGTATTAATTGCCAGCCTACTGCTTACAATATTTAGAATTAGGCTGGAGTAAATTCTGAAAAAAACCCGTTATGGAGAGGGAGAGGATACTGGAGGGACATAACTAACAGGGTGAAGGAAGTCTGAGATGACACATTAATTTAGTTCTCCATTTGTGGGTGAGTTATTTCCATGTAGCTGCAGTGAATGGCTTGGTTACTTTCTCTAGTGAGATCTCCCAAAAAAACAATTAATACTGAAAAAAACCCCAAACATTTAAAAGTACAGACCAGCACTGATTTTTGTTCATATCCTTTACTTAGGTGTTGTAAAAACATATAATCTGACGTTTCAAGAATGCGATCCGCTGCAGGCTGTCTTTGCAAAGCACATGTGTCCAAACATCCTTAAAGTTCACTCCAGGTAATGAACACAAAAATATTTTTTTCTGCGAAAAAAAAAAAAAAAAAATCATACAGGAGGCAATAGTGCTCTCATAGTCATTAACGTAATCATAATGTGATTAGGGCAAAGTTAAAAATGGCAAATTCCTAAATCCTGTATCCTGGTGCTTGATTTTTCACCTTACAAGTTAAGAAATGTGGCTCGTTCTGCCATTAATCCTCAGTCTGACCTTGAGAAGTGCGTGATGTGTAATTTGAATTCACGCTTTTGAGCCACTTCCACCTATGACTAATAAAGTACTGATTTAATTTTACAGGCAACGAATCCAGTGGGAAAAGTATTATTTTTTTTTAATGCAGTAAGGCAAAGTTCTGCCTTGAAAAGCAGCCCCTGGGGGCATCCAAGGTTTGGCCTGTCATTGCAAGCAAAGGCAAAGAACAGTTAAACTCTGTTTTTGCTGACAGCTTTTCTATTAAAAGTGTTTTCTTGTGCAGCACAGGAGTTCTTGTTGCAATATTCCACCATTAAAGGCGTATAAACATATCTCCATATAGATACTATGTATTGCGTTTTTATTATAAACAGATTATGCAACTTCTAAGTCTGAAAGCTTTTGAATAAAGAGTATAGAATGCAGAGGTTTGCTCATAAGTGGTAGATACATACAGAAAGGTAGTGGCAATATATGTATAGGCCAGACTGATTTGGCAGCACACACAGGCATTAAATATAAACAAATTAATTTTCTTAATTACTAGTTGTATTTTCAGATTTCTTACTTACCTATTGCTATATAAATCAATTAAAAAGATACAGCACGCTTTAAGGGGTGCACGTTTCAAAAGCAGGTTCTCCAACAGTATTGCCAAGTATCAACTTTAATTTCTAATGTGAGCAACAAATGCCAGTAATTTGTAGCAGGTAAAATTGTTTTCGTGTTGAATGAAATTTTACAGGCTGCTGGCTGATATAATGATTCACTTCCCAACCAGTCAAGAAGAAGTGACCTTATCAGTTACTCCACTGAAGGTTTGTTTCAAGAGTTACACTGAGGAAGACACTGGTAAGGAAATCCAAAATATGGAACAATATTGGGACTTTAAAACAGGTGAACTAAAGGAATAACTATTGCAACATAAACAGAGAATGCGTTTTATGGCCAAATGAGATTTTTAAGAGAGGGAACATATATGGAGAGATTTTAAGCCATACTGCCACCCTCTGGTTTTAATACATTTTAAGAAAGTAATTTTTTTAATAACATTTTCTTGGTATCGGCGGCAGATAACAGACTGAGCAGCCAATTGAAGTAAATTATGCCACTTGCTGTAGGCTTGAACAGAGGTAATTACTGTGCTGCAAGAGCAGAAGCATGGCAACAGACAGGAAAAAGGAGATAATTCTGTGTTTTAAAAAAGAACTATTTAAATCTGAATACCATAATTACAGAATTGATATCATTACAGAGCACATTTTAGCAGAAGGGCGTTCGAGCGTGTTCGCTGGCCTGACGCTGTTCTGCTGCGCGCCGCCGTTTCCAGATCTCCATCTGAGATGGAGAGCAACCCGGATTCTTGGGGTGTGACTCAAACTAATTTTAAAGATGTAATTGTGTTTTTGAAGTTATAGGTTCTTGTATATCATATAATAAAGGGATGCTTTTCATACTTGCTTATGACCAAAGCTGAGGATAATGACCTAGAAAAAGACGAGTGCCTGGAGCGCCGGGGTGGGGACTGCGCTGGGAACAGGCTGTAGCAGTGGAGAGCAGTGATTAAGTGGTGGCAACTGGAGTGAAGCAGGGGAAAAATTACTGAAAATAAGAAGACACTAAAAGGATTACATTTTGAATGGCAAATTTTGTTATTTTAGAAATACACACCTATAAGCGTTATTGTAAGAAAGAAAATGAAAAAGAATTAGTAGGTAAAAATGTAATGAGATACCAAAAAAAACCAGTCAAGGAGAAAGAGGAGGAGTTAGAAGCATTGTTCTTGTTGTGTAGTGTGTGATGCAATCCAGTGCCTGCAGCAAATGTTCTGTATGTACCGAAACAAAACCTGTCCTTTGAACATATCATCTGGCCATGGCTTGGGTTTTTCCATGTTCAGGTGTCATTTTCAAAGAAAGAAATTGCACCTTCTGCCTAGACTTGTTGTCATTTGCATGTGGTAGGCTCTGCCTCCTAGAATCAGGCAGGTGTGCTGGAAGTACATATTTCTCCAGTTTGAAGGATCTTTATGGGAGTTTATTTGAACACACAGCGGGGCCTTATTAAAGGCTGTGATTTAAAAAAAAACACCACTCCTGAGCAGAGAAGGGGAAGACTGGGAATGGTTTGTAATGGATTCTAATACTTCGTTAGCAGCCTGGCTTTGGAAGAGAACTGGGAGGTGTGTACTCTTTAAGCAGCCATAGATTTTTTTTTTCTGAATGCCTCTGTAACACATCATGCAAGTACCCTCTTACTTTCTTCTCACTCACCTAATTACAACTACGCACTAATCTAATGATAACAAGCAACAATTGAATACCTGAAACTGAAGAGCCTGTTTCCTGTTGCCACTTACGTATCAGGAAAAGATTATAATTTAAAACAAAGAACCCAAGTCCACCTTCATTGTCCTCCGATGATTGTCAGCAATTATGATTAATCTGTTAAAATCATGTGGCATTTTGGTCTTCCAAACAATAAGCAGCCGGTAATACTATTTGTGATGAAGGCCTGTGGACAAAGCAGATTTGCAAGAACAACAGCAGGTATCAGGTTAGATCACGCAGTGGAACATGAAATAGGTTCTGTTAAAAGCCATTTAAATCTACATAGGATACTGTAAATAAAGTGAGGATTTATTTTACTTAATTATGAAATAAATTCAGATAAGCTAAATATTTCTTACTGTTAGTCACCGTAAAAGTACAATTATTTCTTCAAATGATGCTGATGTATAAACCTCATGGTTATAATCATGGTTTTGTTGAGTTCAAACTTCACTCCATTGAGTCCTTGACTTTCTTGCTATTTTGAACAGATTTTTCAAAGACAATGCTTACTGAAATACGACTAAATCCGGAGGAATTTGACTACTTTCAAGTTGGAGTAGATTCTGAAGTGACCTTTTGCCTTAAGGAATTGAGGGTAAAGCAAGAATTTGTCTGAAAAATAAAACATTTCCCCTTAATTTGCATTACTTGATGGGGACGATGCAGAGTGGTCCCTGGGAGGTGTCCCACCAGCAGCAGGTTTTCACCCGCTGGTTGAGGATTAGCTTTAAAAACCAGGACCTTCAGGACACTGCAGGGTCCCTCACAGGGGCCTTCGAAAGCAGAATTTTACCCTCTTTTTGCCAGTAAACAACAGCTGGGATAAACTTCCATTCTAATGTTGATCTTCTGTTTTTAAAACAGTGCCTAACTACCCACCCCTTCTTTCCAGGGACTGCTCGCCTTCTCAGAAGCCACCAGTGTTCCCATCTCAGTCCATTTTGACATCTCTGGAAAGTAGGTTGTGGGACTGACCAGAGCTGCTGCACTTACACCTCTACAGTCAGGTTTTGTTGGCAGGTTGCTCAGTGAATATTGAACTGGAACAAGAAAATAGATTTTTCATTTCGTACCAAAAGCTGTATTTCTGTTCTATGATACAGGGAGAAGTAGCTTGTTATTAGGCATAAAGCATTTAATTTAGGCCTTGGTATTGCTGAGCGAGCCGTGCTGACTAACGAGCACCTGGATGTGGTACCCAGACACTTCAGGCTCTCGGTCTAAGGCATGCAATGATTGTATTTAATAGTCTAAAGAAACAATATGTTTTCTGTTTAAAATATAATTTTAACAGTTACATGTTTAAAACTATAATTTGACTATAATACTGTATAGAATTTGCTCATTGGTGCATTTAAATAATCTGTATCAGGAAGCCCTCTCATAGTCTTCAGCAGCAAATCCATGAGATTTTCAGCATTTTAAGATGTGTGTATAGATTTGCAGGAGCTGGGCTTCCTCCCATGGTACGTGTAGTTACACCTGCTGGTTTGCTCCTGACCAGAGCTGCTGCACTTACACCTCTACAGTCAGGTTTTGTTGGCAGGTTGCTCAGTGAATATTGAACTGGAACAAGAAAATAGATTTTTAATTTTGTACCAAAAGCTGTATTTCTGTTCTATGATACAGGGTGAAGTAGCTTGTTATTAGGCATAAAGCATTTAATTTAGGCCCCGGTATTGCTGAGTGAGCTGTGCTGACTAACGAGAGCCAGACACTTCAGGCTCTCAGTCTAAGGCATGCAATGATTGTATTTAATAGTCTAAAGAAACAATACATTTTCTCTTTAAAATATAATTTTAACAGTTATGTGTTTAAAACTATAATTTGACTATTGTATAGCATTTGCTTGTTGGTGCATTTAAATAATCTGTATCAGGAAGCCCTCTCATAGTCTTCAGCAGCAAATCCATGAGATTTTCAGCATTTTAAGATGTGTGTATAGATTTGCAGGAGCTGGGCTTCCTCCCATGGTACGTGTAGTTACACCTGCTGGTTTGCTCTCTGAATATCCCTGTTCAGGCCAATTGCTTTCAGCATTGAGGACATGGCCCTGGAAGCCAGCTTTATTTTGGCTACTTTGTGCGACATCGAAAAGGAGCCGGCCTCCCCGCAGCCTCCCGGCTTGTCCCAGCGGCAGGAAAGGTGACGGGGGGCTTCGGGGGGGTGGGGGAAGGAGGGAGGCACATTGCCTTCAGAGGATGAAAAATGGAAGTTTAAAGCTTTCCAGCCAAGTCAGATTTAAGATGGAAAGGAAGCGATCTGCTCCTTCTTACCGAGTGTCGGTAAGCGTTGTACGGATCCTGGGGTCTTTGTGCACCAACCAAGACTGAAACTGTGAACTAAGAAGGTTCAGGAACATCTTGGCATCATGCACAGCAATAAAGCTTGGTGCAGGAGCACACTCTGTGCCAGCTTCTGCTTCCCATTAGCTCCACGGGGTTCTCTTGCCGTGGGAGGGGAAGGGAAGGTACTTGTTGAGAATCTATTCTAAGATTCAGGCTTTTCATTAACAGAAAATAAAGACATTCTGACAAAAACATGAAAAAGCCAGTTACTAACCTGAGCTGCTCTCTCCGTCGCAGTTTGAAGGCACGTGGGGGTAAACCTGAGAGAACCTCTGTGGACAGAGACAGCGACGCCGACACAGTTGCTTCCAAAAAGCCACAGTGGGATGGAAATGCCCCCAACGCGGAGCCGGCGAAACCTGCAAACCGTTGGGTGAAACAAGAGATGCCAAATATTCCCAGAGCCACAAGGAGAGAGGTGCCAAGTGCAGGAGGAACAGCCCTGCCCGAGGCAGAGGACCATGCAATGGGGGAAGGAGAGGCAGAAGAGTCCCATTCCCAGAAGGTGAGGAGACTCCCAGGCAGATGTGCAGTGGAAGACCTTAGCTGGTGTTTAACTGAATGCCACCTGTCTGGGGGGGGGGTGAGGGGTTTAAAAATTTAAATGCCAAAAACTTCAGAAATAATTAATCCCCAAAGTTCTCTGTCACGTGCAGTCTGGTTTAAAGATTTAAACGGCAAAAACTTCAGAAATAATGAATCCCCAGGTTCTCTGTCACGTGCAGTTTCTTACTTCTATCAACATTCCATTTTCCAGTTTCATTCCTTGTTTTTCGGAGCGGTTTCCTGCACGGAGAGGGGTGCCATCAGTCACACCCTCCGTAGTTTGGCCACAGCCAGTGACACGGAGGAGGAGGCTGGCAGCACACGGAGCTCCCAGCTGCTCTAGGGACAGACAGACCTGAACCCAAGCGACGGCCATCGGGGGCTGCCCTGAGAGATAGAAGTGTATTTGAGAGGGTGGTTGTGGTGCTGGTTCTAGGCTTGGAAAGAAGTTTAAATCGCGGTTCTCCAGCAAGTCAGGACTCGATGGAAACCTCACCAGGGAATTCAAACCGCGTTATATCACTTCAGGCTAATTAAGCTGCCTTAATTTGAAGTTGAAAGTGTTGGAAAATAAGCCCAGCCAAACGCTCAGCGTTGGTGTTTTTACTGCAGCTTCGTAGAACCGGCGTTTTACTGAAGAAACAGAGTTGTCATAGAAATGTGTTGGGGAAAAAAAATAATAAAAGTTTGAGGTTTGTGTGTTCCAGCCCTGGGTCACTGCTTCCCTCTCCCCCGGGTCTGGGAACACCGCGAGGGTCCAACGAGAGCCCCAAGGAACCGGCGGCTGCGTGTCTCGGCGCCACCGGTACCGTTAACAAACAGAGCTTTGGCAGTCAACTTTACTTTAAAAAACACATTTTAGTATAAATACTATATTTATTAAATATCTTTACAATTCATTTAAATGTATTTACAGAACTATTCCTGCATAAGTTATACCTCAGACATGAAATTCACATAATCGCCTCTTAGGTAAGCATAGATGATAGTCTCATTGTAACAACAACAAAAAAGCATCCTCATTAGATACAGACTCGGATTCGCTTCATTATTTCAGCTATCTTTGTAAGGAACTACTTCATACAGTCACTTTCTACACACACCATCTGGGCTTTTCCCTGGAGAAAGGACATCCAATACCGAGAGATGGAGATTCCACCACCAAATCCTTCCTGTCTTTGCCAGACCTTCACCTCTCCCTTCTCCTCGACTCGGTCAACTGTCTGGTCCCAAAATCTCTTTTTTTTTTTATTTTGTTCTTTTTTTTGGCCATACCTTCTTCATAAAAACACAAAGAAAGTACATTTAGAGGGAAACTGTATGTTGCAGGTCTCCCAAAGATAGCCATGAAAGTAGCAAGGAACCACAGAGTTTTCCCCCAAATTCACCACATCTTTAGCCCTGTTTTCCCCAAATACCAGGTAACGCTGCTGCAGAAAACCCCCAACTCCTGCCCGTGCTGGGACGTTACGTGGTTACTGGTGTGCAAAACTCCTCCTCCTCCTCCAGATCCCTGCTCCCGACGGCGAACAAACACCCCCATCACCTCCTCCTCCTCCATAGCAGGGGGGGGACACTCAGCCCCTGCTTCACTCACACACGCGCTTCCGCGGCCCCGGAACACCTCTCTCGGCCGTTCCTCTCCTGAATAGTCACAATAATCTAATTCCTAGGAAGTGTTACTGCTTCATGCATCGCTTAAAATTATTTTGATAGTATGGGCCCTGTCATTTCCTTTTCCGAAAAAAATCTGTTGTGCGCAGACAGCTTAAGTTCATAGGAAGAAATTAGGTTTGATATGTTTAGAGTGCACATCTTAAAAAAGAAAAAAAAAAAAACAAAACAAAACCCAAAAAACAACCAAAAAAACAATCAAGCATGTGATAAAAATATCAATTCTTTATAATACAGTATTGCTTTATAAACAGATGGAAAAGCTATAAGCTTTACTGGTCTTTGGTGTGTCCAGTGAGGGATAAACTCATGATTTGTGTAAATCAAAATCCAAATTTGTTCTGTCTTAAAAAAATAAATAATAAAATAATAATAATAATTGGGATGTGGTATGAGGCAAATGGCTTTGTAGCTACTGCTCAGCCAAGAGCGACGGCCGAGTCCCTCCCCGCGGGGAAAAGCACCTTCCCCAGGCTCATCCCTCTGATCCCCCCCCGTCTCCAAACGTGGGATTTGAGAAATCGGGGA